>NC_086446.1:332876945-333176945 GCF_028390025.1 Pseudophryne corroboree
AGACGGGTCCAAAGGAGCCAGTGCACTTAAAAATGTCTTCACTGGGTGTGCTGGCTCCTCCCCTCTATGCCTCCTACTACAGCTCAGTTTAGAAAAAAGTGCCCACAGGAGAGAGTGCACACTCTGCAAGCTCCAGAGTGTTTCTTCAATTTCTTTTAAAGTTTTACTTATTTCGGTATGCTGTTTGGGCAACAGCATACCTGCACCATGGGAGTTGGGGGGAAGGCGCGCTCACCGGCCTCTTGAGGTGCAGAGTCGCTTTCCTGAGGGGCTGTTTGTTCAGCGGGGCATGGTGCCTTGGCTGTCGCAGACGCAGCATGCTGCACACCCCTAACGCTGCCTGAAGGTGATCATCGGTGGCGAGTACCAACCGGAGGCCCCACTAGGGGGGTCCTCCGGTTTACTGTGCGGCTCAAAGCGCAGGTGTGGTGACCAGGTCCCTCCTGGGGGGGGACCCGCTATAGCCTCTGCGTGAGACTGGCTACTTTAGGGTAAACCAAGCATTTATGTTAGATTTTACAACTTGGGAGACATGGCCAGTATAAATATACAGAGGTAGCTCCGGCGCCATGGTGGGGGGCGGAGCTACACAAGAGCGGGCTCAGCTGCATTTTGGCGCCTTCCTCTGCATAGCAGCAGCAGCAGCCTCCACAGCTCCACCAAACAGTTCCTGGATCGCTGGTACCGGGTACAGAGAGGGAGAGCCGCTATATTATTGCACAATAACAATCCCTCTGACGGATTTTATCAAATTACAGTCTTACTTTGTTTACATAAAAACGCTGACAGCCTCACTGGGGCTGTGCAGCGCTGGGTGTGTTAGGGTCCTCTTCTCTGTGTCTCCTCTCTTGAAATGTATCAATATCAGGCTGTGTTGTATGTGTATTGTACCTGTTTTTTCTGATTCACCATGGTAAAACAGAAGTCATGCAGTGTATGTAATGCTAGATTCTCTCCTAGTTCATCTGACTCCATATAATGTGAGCAGTGTAGTCAGCCATCTCTGAATGCTGATAACAATGTGGGGGAGAGTCCAGAGCCCTCCTGGTTAGGGGCTATCAAAACTATGAGGTCTGATATGTCATCTCAGCTCACTGCAAATGCCAATGAGACTCAAGAACTGCAACAAGCAGTGACAAGTCTCACTGCTAACCATCCCCACGTCTACTAAGGGGGCACATAAACGTGGTCTACCTGCACTACTCTCAGATACTGATGATGATATACAGGATGATGGGGCTGATGTGGACCCCATAAGTGGGGATCCCACCCCCACCCAGGATATTGAGCCCCTCATATTGGCTATTAGTGATGTGTTAAAGCTCCCCCTGGAGGATGCTACTACTCAGCAGTCATTTTTCCTCCCACAAGATAAAACTGCAGTCACATTTCCTGATTCCAAGGTATTAGATTATTTATTTAAAATGGCCTGGAAGAATCTAGATAAAAAGTTTCAGGTGTCCAAACGGTTTTTACATACATTCCCCTTTGCCCCTGATGGCAGAAAATTCTGGGAAGAATCTCCTGCAGTAGACGTCTCAGTCTCTCGCCTTTCTAAAAAGGTGGTACTCCTTGCTCAAGGGTCCTTTACAGTAAAGGACCTGGCAGATAGGAAAATTGGGACCACTCTAAAATCTATTTACATTGCTGCAGGCGTTGCTCAAAGGCCGGTCATTGCAGGTTGCTGGATGACACATGTAATTCATTCATGGGCTAATCAAATTAAGGAAGGTCTCACGGGTGATTTGACCTTAGTTCATACTGTAACTCTCCTGACTCACATTCAGGACACGGCAAGAGCCCTCTGTGACTCCCTTAAAGAGATTGGCAATATTAATTCTAGGACCACGGCTATGGCTGTGTCTGCGCTCAGAGCCATATGGTTACGTCAGTGGATTGCTGATGCTGACTCCAAACGTAATGTGGAATCTCTTTCCTTCACAGGTGAATAGCTCTTTGGAGGTGAATTGGACGCATGGATTTCCAAAGCTACTGCTGGAAAATCCACGTTTCTCCCTTCAGGGGCTCCACCTGCTAGACATACCTATCCGAGACCGTCTACTCAGTCCTTTCGGTGCTTCAGATTTCGATCTAGGGCCAGAGGGGCCTCCAACGCAGCTAGAGGCTCCAGAGGAAAACCTACGAAACCAACCATTGCTGGATCTCATGACCAGAACACAAGTTCTGCTCCCGCAAAGACTTCAGCATGACGGTGCCCACCCACCCCGAGGAGATCTCGTGGTGGGAACTCGGTTACGTCACTTCAGCCACATCTGGGATGATTCCTGCCAAGATGCTTGGATAAGGGACCTTATCTCTCAGGGATACAAGCTGGAGTTCGACGGTACTCCTCCCCAACGGTTTTCCAAATCAGGCTTACCAGCTTTGGAAAGTGTGCGTGATACGCTACTACTGGCCATACACAAGTTGGTCCAGTCCCAGGTCATTGTTCCAGTACCCCTACTACAACAAGAACAGGGTTACTACTCGAGTCTGTTTGTTGTACCAAAACCAGACGGGTCTGTGAGACCCATTCTGAATCTGAAGTCCTTGAATCCTTACCTGAAGGTTTTCAAATTCAAGATGGAATCTTTGAGAGCGGTGATCGCAGGCCTGGAACAACAGGAATTCCTAGTGTCCCTGGATATCAAGGACTCTTACCTATATATCCCAATTTGGCCTTCTCATCAGGCCTATCTGAGGTTTGCCCTACTGAACGATCACTACCAGTTTCAGACGTTACCCTTCGGCCTGTCTACAGCTCCGAGGGTGTTCACGAAGGTGATGGCAGAAATGATGATTCAGCGCAGGGTCCAGGGTGTCAATGTAATTACATACCTGGACGATCTCCAGATAAAAGCAAGTTCCAGGTAGCTTCTATTGCTCCATATAGATCGCACTATCCAACTGCTATCACACCACGGGTGGATCCTCAATCTTCAGAAGTCCCACCTGGAACCGTCTCAGAGACTCCTGTTTCTGGTAATGCTACTGGATACTGTAGCACAGAGAGTGTTCCTCCCAGTGGAAAAAGTGAGAACACTCCAGGAAATGGTTCGCATGGTACTCAGACCTCCTCGAGTGTCCATTTATCTTTGCATAGAATTATTGGGAAAGATGGTGATCTCCTACGAGGCGATACAGTATGGAAGGTTCCATGCCAGACCCTTCCAATTGGACATCATGAACAAGTGGTCCGGTTCCCATCTTCAGATGCACCGGATGATTCAGCTGTCACCCCATGCCAGGATTTCACTCCTGTGGTGGCTACTGTCTTCCAACCTCCTGGAAGGCCGAAGCTTCGGGATTCAAGATTAGATCCTACTCACGACGGATGCGAGTCTAAGAGGTTGAGGAGCTGTCACCCAAGGGGCGCAGTTCCAGGGCAGGTGGTCTGCCCAAGAGGCCCTACTTCCAATCATCATTGTGGAACTTCGGGCTATCCACAATGCTCTGCTTCAGCATCTCATCTACTATGGGATCGGGCAATCCAGGTGAAGTCGGACAAAGCCACGGCGGTGGCGTACATCAATCGACAAGGAGGTACAAAAAGCAGGGCCTGCATGCAAGAAGTGTCCTCTGGGCAGGAAGAAATGCAAGAGCGTTGTACGCAATCTTCATTCCGGGAGTGGACAACTGGAAGGTGGTCTTCCTGAGTAGTCATGACCTCCATCCGGGGGAGTGGGGTCTACACTCTCAGGTGTTCCAACTGATCATCGACAGGTGGGGTTGCCCACAGATTGACTTGATGGCCTCTCGTCTCAACAAGAAGCTTCGCTGCTATTGCTCACGAACCAGGGACCCTCAGGCGAGAGCAGTGGATGCGCTGACTTCGCCTTGGCCTTACCAGCTAGTCTTCCCGTTTCCTCAGATTCCTCTGATCCCAAGGGTGCTCAAGCGGATCAGACATCAAAGAGTAGAAGCAATCTTGAATGCCCCGTATTGGCCCCGAAGAGTATGGTACACGGCTCTCCTGGACTTGTCCGTAGAGGACTCTTGGCCTCTACCACTAAGAAGGGATCTTCTTCAACAAGGACCATTCGTCTACCTGGACTTACGGTGGCATATTTGACGGCATGGAATTTGAGCAGAACATCCTAGCTCACAAGGGCTTTCCAAAAAGGTCTTTGCCACTATGGTGCAAGCCAGAAAACCTGTGATGTCAAAACACTATCATATCTGGCGGAGATATGTCTCGTGGTGCGAGGAATGCAAATATCCCTCTGCAGATTTCCACTTGGGAAGGTTCCTCTGTTTTCTGCAGGCTGGAGTGGATAAAGGCTTGCATCTGGGATCCATTAAGGTCCAGATTTCAGCTCTTTCCATCTTCTTTCAGAAGAAGTTGTCTCTCTTGCCTGAAGTTCAGACCTTCTTGCAAGGGGTGCTTCACATACAACCTCCTTTCGTGCTGCCTACGGCACCTTGGGATCTGAATGTAGTGTTACCATGCTTTCTACAATCCTCCTGGTTTGAACCTCTGACGACGGTAGAAGATAAGCACCTCACGGTGATGTTATTGGCCCTGGCTTCTGCTAGGCGTGTCTCAAAATTGGTGGTCTTGTCGTGCAAAAGTCCGTACTTGGTCTTTTGCGAGAACAGAGCGGAGCTCAGGACTAGACAGCAGTTCCTGCCGAAGGTGGTCTCCACGTTTCACTTGAATCAATCTATTGTGATTCCATCCGGTTCTGACACTTCTGCTTTTCCCGAGGCATTGGATGCAGTGCGAACCTTGAAAAGCTATGTCAAGAGGACGGCTCGGATCAGAAAGACGGATTCCTTGTTTGTGCTGTATGATGCGCGGAAAAAGGGTTGTCCTGCTTCAAAGCAGTCCATTGCTAGTTGGAATAGGCTTACTATCCAACAAGACTATGCATCAGCAGCCTTACTGGTTCCACAGTCTCTGAAGGCCCACTCTACTAGATCGGTGGGTTCTTCCTGGGCAGCTGTCAGTGGAGTCTCGGCCCTGCAACTATGCCGAGCTGCTACCTGGTCGGGAACGAACACCTTTGTGAAGTTCTGAAAGTTTGATACCCTGGCCAAAGAAGAAACTCAGTTTGGGCAGGCAGGGCTGCAGTTGTCTCCGCACGTTCCCGCCCATTCTGGAAGCTTTGGGACATCCCCATCGTACTAATTCTGTCCCTAATATCCCTTATGGATGCTAGAGAAAATAGGAATTTAATTACCTACCGGTAAATCCTTTTCTTGTAGTCCATAAGGGATATTGGGTGCCCGCCTCTGTGCGGTGACTTTCTGCAGGTTCTCTGTTACGTGTTCCTGTTCAGCTGTTGCTGTTAATGTTGTCAGACTTTGCTGGTTAAGTTATGTATTGGTGTGCTGGTTTTCAAATCTCACACCTGTTGTTGTTATGTTCCTTCTCTCAAGTATGTCATTCTCCTTCGGGCACTGTTTTACCTATAACTGAGCTGTAGGTGGAGGCATAAAGGGGAGGAGCCAGCACACCCAGTGGAAGAAATTGAAAGTGCACTGGCTCTTTTGGACCCGTCTATACCCCATCGTACTAATTCTGTCCCCAATATCCCTTATGGACTACGAGAAAAGGATTTACCGGTAGGTAATTAAAATTCACATATATATATATATATATATATATATATATATATATATATATATATATATATATATATTTGTTTGTTTAAAGCATTTTTGATACTGGATATAGTTGTTTTTACTAAACATATTGTTGTATAATTTGTTTTATAATTTATAGATGGGAATCTGAACTAAGAGAACTCTTTCTTATTATATAATGTGGAGCAGATGTCCGTGAGTTAATTAATGATGGCTTTAAGATCAGGAAGCTCCGGCCATATAAACCACTCATCGCGTCTGACAGGCCAGCCTCCTGATGAAGTAATACACGAAACACATTGGGGCGTGGCCTGGCAGACGCATCATCTCCATCCAGCTCTGCATCCAGACCAATCCCCGGCACGGTGTCCCGACGGGTCATGGCTTCAGCTGGCGGCGCGGTGTGAGGTCCCGGGCGGTGGACGGCAGTTTGCAGTACTAGCCTTTGTAGTCTTTTTACACCATGCGGTAACCAGCCCACAGTGTGGGTTTTTATGGTACGAGTCTTATTCACATTCTTCATTTGTGTGTGAGATGCATGTCTTTTAAGAAATAAAAACAGTCTGCACTATGAGCGCATTCTCCTCTCATCCTTGTATTTAGTAAATAAATATATATATATATATATATATATATATATATATATATATATATATAGAGAGAGAGAGAGAGATTTCCTTAATACGTTGAACTCCATCGGTCCACTACCTGATGATTGCATTCTGGTGACTCTAGACGTCACCAGTTTGTACACCAACATTAATCACGTTGAGGGCATAGAGGCCACGAGAGATGCTGTTGTCTCCAGTCCACAGTATGAGGGTCCACCGTGTGAATTTTTAATTTTGTTGTTGGATTTAATTTTACATAAGAATTATTTTTGGTTTGAAAACTCATTTTACTTGCAGTTACAAGGGACAGCGATGGGGTCCAATGTGGCCCCATCGTATGCCAATTTATTTATGTTTCAGTACGAGAAAACCCATATTATGGCAGATCCATCATTTTTATCATTCATTAAATTTTACGTTCGTTTTATTGATGACCTTTTCATGCTGTGGACTGGAGGTGAATTGAAGCTTCTTGAGTTTGTAAATAAATTGAATCTTTTACCAGGGTCTATCAGGTTCATGTGTGCCTATGACTTGACCAGTATTAATTTTTTGGATGTCACTGTTAAGTTACAAAATGGGGCATTTTGTACGGAGATTTTTTCAAAACCGACCGACAAGAATACTTTAATGTTGGCATCAAGTTTCCTCCCACAACCTTTGAAAAGAGGTCTGCCGTTCTCACAGCTAGTACGAGTAGTCAGAATAACTTCTGATAGTAGAGTATTACCGAAGGCACTGATGGAGATGGGCAGGAAGTTTATAGAGAGGGGATATGACCCGAAAGAAGTACAGGAATCTATTTCCAGATGTTTAAAACTTGACCGTAAACAGCTAATGGAGCCGCTCTGATGAACTTGGACGAATGATCTTTTCCAGCACCTACTCTGTGTCTTCAAATGTCACGAGACAAGTGATCTTGAAGTATTGGCACATTTTACAGTCCGACCCGATTATGGGGAAACATTGTGAAAACCTGCCCCTATTTTGCTATAAACGGAGCTCTAATCTGAAAGATCAGATAACTTATTCTGACATTGTTACTTTAGCCCAAGAAAGAAAAGTGTGGTTACAACTTAAACAAGGAGCTTTCAAATGTGGGTCGTGTGTCAATTGCAAACATATGCGCACAGGGAGCAGCTTTTTTCATCCTACTGCCAATGGCAAAACATATTATCTACGTCATCGTATGACATGTGAAACACGATATGTCACTTACGTGATTTTTTGTCCACGCAACAAATTATATGTGGGCAAAACGATGAGAATGCTGAAAGAACGTATTGCCTTACATCGTTCGTCCATCAAAAAAGCATCAATTAAAATGGATGGCTCTACACCACCGGTCGCTAAACATTTTGTGTCATGTGGTCACAACATTAAAGATCTACAGTTCATGCCCAATAATCATGTGCCACCACTCAAACTTGGCGGAAATAGACATGAGTTGTTATTACAACAGGAATGTCGGTGGATTCGTCGGCTGGGAACACTGACTCCAGCGGGACTTAATGAAGAATTCTCCTTTACCCCTTTTTTGTAAAGAATCCTAAAATGTTCCTTTTTTCATTTTTCATTTTTTTCCTTTATTTATATATATTTTTGGTCTGGATTGGGTACACGTGGGCCTGGACCTCTGGGTTGCGTCTGGTTCCATCACCTGATGGGGTACTATTAATTGTTACATTTCTTTTGTTTATGAACATTTGTTGTTATATATGTTTTGATAGATGTCCCATTCGGTGACTTGATAGCAACTGGGGTCATCAGCATGGATATATATTTGGCCCTGATATGGGCACAGTTAAGGGTGAATATAGTACTACACAGATGGCCTCATTTAGATGCAGTAGTCACTGATTGGGATATTGTATTAGCTTTATGTTTATTTATTTATTTTTTGGTGTTATTAGATTTAGATTTATTATGCCTGCGCGCCTTGGTTCCCTCCGGCCACTGTGTGATGGGCTTACATGTCTCGGGCTGACCGTGACAGCTAGCCTATCTTGGATGGGCCTCGCCTCCTGTGCATCATGTGACGCGCTGGGGGGACGGCATCATCCATGGGAGGGCCTGGTGGGTCTAGACTCTCCAGGGGGAGTGGCGGTGTGACGCTGCCCGGCACCTGGTGTGCTGGGAGGTGCAAGCACGCCAGTCCTTCTGACGTCACGATCGGAGCGCGGCGCATGGCGGCGCGTCCGAGTGACGTCAGTCTGCTCTCCACGTGTGGCCGGCGGTGACAGCTGGCAAAGCAGGTAATTGTGCACTGGGTTTAAATAGGCTGCGAGTGCAATGCAGCGGTTGGGCACTTGGCACTTTATTCTGTTGCACTGCAGGACGAGCAGTGCTTTAGCAAATATGCTGAGCTTATTAATCCCCTGATGAAGGCATACGAAACGGCTGTTGGGATGTTGAGTATACTATTGCACATGACACTTTGCTGCTGAATTACTTGTGCTGCATGTTTGCATTTGATTTTTTGCACTTTACAAAAATACAGAAAGATTTACTCATGATTGAATAGTGTGCTGGTCTATCCTGAACTTGGTTCATGTGGGATTCTCTAGTTTAAGTACAGTATTGTATTATTTATCTGACCTGACACCTAGACATTGACCTGGAAGTGTGCTGCGGCTCTTTTCGTGGAAATTATGTGTATATATATATATATATATATATATATATATATATATATATACACATACATACATACATACATACATATATATATATATATATATATATATATATACACACACACACACACACACACACACACACACACACACACGGATGTATGTACCCACCCCGAAAAGCCTGTGTATGCCCTAGCACTGCAGATGGGGCAGATGTAAAATGTGCAGAGATTTATATTTGAGAGGGTAAAAAGTAAAGCTTGTATTTGAACCCCAGGATACAAAGTTACTTGCTCTTTTTGCTTTCCTCCTAACTCAGAATCAGCCAGATTACATACTTTTAAATATGAACTGTCAAATTTTACCATTATAAACATTTCTTAATTAGAATCAAGTACATCCCTCACCACGCTTTTATGCACTACTACTTGTATTCAAAGTGTGCGAGCATGAGCCTAAACATTTACCTGACCTTTTACATTTTCCACATATAGATGCAGATATTAGTCTCTATAGTGAGTATCAATATTACCAAAGAAGCAAAGGGAATTTCTCCATTAATTGTATTGTTCAAAGTAACCGTGTGGTCACGTATGACCCAGATGAACGTAGTACTAGAAAGCATCTGCATCTTAAGGGTGTCACAAACTACAAATAAGCAGTAACCTGCAGACATGTGCTTTTAATGGTCTAACACACTGCAGTGTTCCAATTGATCAGCATTACCTAAAAATTCTGAATTTAAAAAGTGCACATGAAAAAAACAAAATACATACTTACTTTCAAAAAATTCATCATAATCTATCCGTTCCACACAGCATGTATACATGCGCAAGGCAGCTATTTTAATTTTCTGTTATAAGAAGAAAAAAAAAGAACAGAACACAAAACTTATTCACATAATCTATGACACACATGAATTTGGAAACGGTCATTAGTTATGTTAAGAAACAAAAAAAGGAAAATCACCACCATTTCAACATAAAATGCATTATTAGGTGCTAGTGAAACTCCCTGTACAGGTTTTATTTTGAAAAGCGATTCACATTCAGCTGGTAATGAATTACTGTCAGACAGCACATGTACTGGCTGCAAGGATATTGCAATATCTATATAGATTCTCAATCCTTAACCCCTGATGACTGCATTTTATAATAACTGGCACATTTATGTAAATTATTTATTTATTTATTAATGCCACATATGTTTTTGTTGTGGAAAGAGCTTTCTATTAATCATTCGATCATTTATATATATATTTTTTTTATTTTTTTAAGAGAACCAGTCTATTTTGGGATATTTAGGGGGGTATCCAATTAGCCGCGGTAATTTACCATGGCTAATTAATTTCCAGGGGGCTATCCATTGCGGCGCGCCTTCACCAGATGCCTCAGGCACTCAAAAATAGGGTTTTTATACCTACCGGTAAACACTTTTCTCTTAGTCCGTAGAGGATGCTGGGGTCACATTCAGAACCATGGGGTATAGGCGGGATCCGCAGGAGACATGGGCACTTTAAGACTTTCAAAGGGTGTGAACTGGCTCCTCCCTCTATGCCCCTCCTCCAGACTCCAGTTATAAGAACTGTGCCCAGGGAGACGGACATTTCGAGGAAAGGATTTATTGTTAAACCATGGTGAGCATCCTACCAGCTCACACCTCAAGCATGCCGCAGAACGTGGCATTCAACAGAATACAAGCCAACGGCATGAACGATTGCAGCAACATGCTGACAAGAACCGTAACACAACATGTCTGTAACCACAAGTAATAACTGCAGATACAGTACGCACTGGGACGGGCGCCCAGCATCCTCTACAGACTAAGAGAAAAGGATTTACCGGTAGGTATTAAAATCCTACTTTCTCACACGTCCTAGAGGATGCTGGGGTCAAATTCAGAACCATGGGGTTATACCAAAGCTCTAGAATGGGCGGGAGAGTGCGAATGACTCTGCAGTACCGAATTACCAAACCTGAGGTCATCATCGGCCAAGGTATCAAACTTGTAAAACTTAGCCAAAGTGTTCGAACCCGACCAACTAGCTGCTCGGCAATGTTGTAACGCAGAGACCCCCCCCGGGCAGCCGCCCAGGACGAGCCCACCTTTCTAGTAGAATGGGCCTTCACCGATTTAGGTAACGGCAATCCAGCCGTGGAATGAGCCTGCTGAACCGTATTACAGATCCAGCGTGCAATGGTCTGCTTGGAAGCAGGACATCTAATCTTGATGGGAGAATACAGGACAAACAGAACCTCTGTTTTCCTAATCTGAGTCGTTCTGGCGACAGAAATTTTCAAAGCTCTGACCACATCCAGAAATTTCGATTCAAATAAGGCATCAGTAGCCACTGGCACCACAATACGTAGGTTCATGTGGAAAAATTAAACCACTTTCGGCAGAAATCGCTAACGAGTTCTCAACTCTGCTCTAACTTCATGGAAGAACAAATAAGGCTCTTGTGAGACAAGACCGCTAACTCAGACACCCGCCTCACGGATGCCAAGGCCAACCGGATGACCACTTTCCAAACGAGGAATTTTTATTTCCACCTTTCGTAAATGTTCAAACCAATATGATTGAAGGAACTGCCACACCACATTAAGATCCCATGGTGCCACTGGGGGCACAAATGGAGGTTGGATGTGCAACACCCCCTTCACGAAAGTCTGAACTTCTGGAAGGGAGGCCAATTGTTTTTGAAAGAAAACCGATAAGGCTGAAACTGCACCTTAATTGAGCCCAATTTTTGGCCCGCATCCACACCTGTCCAAAGAAAATGGAGAAAACGTCCTAGCTGAAATTCTTCCGTAGGAGCCTTCTTGGATTCACACCAAGAAACATATTTTCTCCAAATATGGTGGTAATGTTTAGATGTTACTCCTTTTCTGGCCGGAAGAAGTGTGGGGATGACTGCACTGGGAATACCCTTTCGGGCTAGGATCTGGCGTTCAACCGCCATGCCGTCAAACGTAGTCGCGGTAAGTCTTGATACACGCTCAGCCCCTGCTGTAACAGGTCCTCGCGTAGAGGATGAGGCCAGTGATCTCCTATGAGTAATTCCTGAAGATCTGGATACCAAGCCCTCCTTGGCCAGTCTGGGACAATGAGGATCGCTTGAACCTCTGTTCTTCTTATGATCTTTAGAACCTTTGGTAAGAGAGGGAGTGGAGGGAATACATACACCGACTGATACACCCATGGTGTCACCAGTGCATCCACTGCTATTGCTTGAGTGTCCCACGACCAGGAACTACATCTCTGAAGCTTCTTGTTGAGACGAGATGTCATCATGTCTATTTGAGGAAATCCCCAATGACTTGTCACTTCTGTGAAGACCTCTTGATTGAGGCCCCACTCTCCTGGATGGAGATCGTGTCTGCTGAAGAAGTCTGCTTCCCAGTTGTCCACACCTGGAATGAAGATCGCTGACAGAGCGCTTGTATGCTTTTCCGCCCATCGGAGAACCTTTGTGGCTTCTGCCATTGCCGCTCTGCTTTTTGTGCCGCCCTGGCGGTTTATGTACGCTACTGCTGTTACATTGTCCGACTGGATCAGTAAGGCCAGATTGCGGAGATGTTCCGCTTGTAGAATGCCGTTGTAAATGGCCCTTAACTCCAGAACGTTTATGTGGAGACAAGTTTCCTAGCTTGACCATCTTCCTTGGAAGTTTTCCCCCTGTGTGACTGCTCCCCAGCCTCGGAAACTTGCATCCGTGTTAGTAGGATCCAGTCCTGGATCCCGAAATTTCGCCCTTCTAGGAGGTGAGAGCTGTGCAGCCACCATATGAGTGAGATTCTGGTCTTAGAAGAGAGTAATCCCCCCCCCGTTTTTGCACCCCGATACATGTCAGTAGTGAAGGGAGGACCAGCGTTTTACTTGCGAAAAATGGCGCTGAGTAGTGTACTGGCTTAGTGAGGAAGAAGCCCCGCCCCCGTAATGGCGCTTAATTATTCTGGCGGGGGTAGGACAGTGCCCGTGCACTAATCTCCCCTTTTTTCCTAAAAGAGAATTTTATGCTGCCCAGGGCGCCCCCCCGCGCCCTGCACACTGTATTGCTGTGTGTGTGTGGGAGCATGGAGCCCAGCATCCGTTCGCTGTGCGGTACCTCATAAATGCCGTCACTGAAGTCTTCTTTCCTTCAGCTACTCACCTGTCTTCTGACTTCTGGCTCTGTAAGGGGGGTGACGGCCGGCTGTGGGAGCGAGCATCTGGGCGTACCCAGCGATCAAACCCTCAGGAGCTAATGGTGTCCTGTAGCCAGAAGCAGAGCCATTAAACTCACTAGAAGTTGGTCATACTTCTCTCCCCTAAGTCCCACGAAGAAGGGAGACTGTTGCCAGCAGTCTCCCTGAAAATAAAAAACCTAACACTCTGTAGAGCTCCCCTGCAGTGCATCCAGTCTGCCTGGGCACAATTCTAAAACTGGAGTAGGGAGGAGGGGCATAGAGGGAGGAGCCAGTTCACACCCTTTGAAAGTCCCGTCTATACCCCATGGTTCTGAATGTGACCCCAGCATCCTCTAGGACGTATGAGAAACATAATCCTCGATAAGTGCCCCCTAGACCCTCGATAAGTGCTGTGGAAAAACATAGGTCCACGACCTTTCGCGGGACCTATGTATATTTACGCAAAAAAACTGGTGCTTTTCGCGAGAGACTTATCGGATAGGGGAATAAAAAAAAAAACAGTGCTAATGCTCAACTCCGTGTGTGTGTGTGTGTGTGTGTGTGTGTGTGTGTGTGTGTGTGTGTGTGTGTGTGTGTGTGTGTTTCTCTGAAAAAGTGCTTTAGCATTTTCCATTTTATATTACTATTCAGATTTATTTTATTATAATACTTTATAAGGAGAATTTACATAGGACTAATGCTTAACATTAACTTGTTCTTATTTTCGAATCTACCTCTGTGTGTACTTCGTATGTATTATTATGTTTAGTCTATCTCATACTTGCCTACTCTCCCGGAAAGGCCAAGACGCTGACGAAAATCGGTTGCACCCCCGGACCGCTGGGGAAGTGTTCAAATCTCCTGCATGCCGCTCACCCCCCACCTCATCTCCTCGATCACCGTGGCTGCGCACCATCCCATCACACAGAAGGTGGCGGGACAATGACAGGATTCGCGTTAAATCACATCATCGTAGTCCCGCCCCTCATTTTACAATGCCGGTAATGTGGCATTGTAAAGCGTGGGCGGGGCTACGATGAGACAATCGCGTCACCACACCTCTGTACAGCCTCCTCTAAGCCCTCTACTATGTGACCTGGCTGCTCCCTTCCGGAGGGAGCAGCCAAAATGTAGGCAAGTATAGTCTATCTACATATATTGAGATGTAATAGGAATAAACTGTAAAAAAATTAATAATTTTAGTGATCGATGTAAAATAAAATAAAAAATTAAACCCTAATAACATTAATAATGTTAGGAAGCATTAAAATATGGTTGATTAAGGTTTCTAAGATGACTCAATTTTTTCTTTCATTAAAACATTAAATGCAAAAAAAAAAATGGATTAAACCAAAAAGGTTTTTTTTTTTTATTTAATGTTTTTTATCCAACCCTGTGCAGAATGCAGGTTGCCTATTTCTACACAGGACCCATAGATTTTCTTTATTCTCTCCTTGTCAGAACTGTGAAATGTTAAATTGAACGGTACACGCTATTTGAGGGGACGGCGGGTGTATTCTATTAGCCACGGAATTTTTTCCACTTAAACTTAATTTTTTATGCAGTTTATTTTTTTAACGTTATTCTTGCAAAAACTCACAGGATGCCTATGTATTTTTGCGGCTGTTATTGGGAAAATATAGGATTTTAATTACCTACCGGTAACTCCTTTTCTCGTAGGCCGTAGAGGATGCTGGGGTAAACATTAGTACCATGGGGTATAGACGGGTCCACCAGTAGCCACTTGCACCTCAAGAGTTTGAGAGTGTGGGCTGGCTCCTCCCTCTATGCTCTTCCCACCAGACCCAGTCTAGAAACTGTGCCCGAGGAGACGGACATCTTCGAGAGAGGGATTATACACAGATAGTGGCGAGATTCACACCAGCTCACACATACAAGGCAAACCAAGCTATTCAGCTTGAAAAATCAGCAATGGCTGAACAATATTACTTAAACAAGTAACAAAACAGTACTTAACAAACAAAGCAGTACTGAACCAATAAATCACTGCAGGATAACGAAGCGCTGGGCGGGCGCCCAACATCCTCTACGGCAGGCATGTCCAAACTGCGGCCCTCCAGCTGTTGAGAAACTACACATCCCAGCATGCCCTGACACAGCCTTAGCATTTTCTGACAGCAAAACTGTGTCAGGGCATGCTGGGATATGTAGTTTCACAACAGCTGGAGGGCCGCAGTTTGGACATGCCTGCTCTACGGACTAAGAGAAAAGGATTTACCAGTAGGTAATTAAAATCCTATTTTCTCTTACGTCCTAGATGCTGGGGTCCACATTAGTACCATGGGGATGTACCAAAGCTCCCAGAACAGGAGTGAGAGCGCGGAGGCTCTTGCAGAACCGATTGACCAAACTTCAGGTCCTCAGAGGCCAAAGTATCGAACTTGTAGAACTTAGCAAACGTGTTCGACCCCGACCAAGTAGTTGCTCGGCAAAGCTGTAAAGTAGAAACACCCCGGGAAGCCGCCCAGGAAGAACCCACCGTACGAATAGAGTGGGCCTAACAGATTTTGGTCACGGCAATCCTGCCGTAGTATACGCATGTTGGATAGTGAACCTGATCCAGCGAGAGATCGTCTGCTTAGAAGCAGGACACCCAATTTTCTTGGGATCATACAGGACAAACAGAGTCCGATTTTCTGTGATGAGCAGCCCTCTTCACATAGATTTTCAGAGCCCTTAAAACATCTAAGAACTTTGATGAAATTGAGGAGTCAGTAGCAACTGGCACCACAATAGGTTGGTTGATATGAAAAGCTGGCACAACCTTCGGAAGGATCTGCTGACTTGTCCGGGGCTCCGCACTATCATGGAAGATCAAGTAGGGGCTTTTACAGGACAAAGCCCCCCCCCGCTCTGACACACGTCTAGCAGAAGCTAAGGCCAACAAAGTGACCACCTTCCATGTGAGAAACTTGACCTCAACCAATCCGACTGGAGGAACTGCAACACCACGTTAAGATCCCAGGGCGCCGTAGGTGGCACAAAGGGAGGCTGGATGTGCAGAACCATCTTCGAAAAAGTATGAACCTCAGGGAGAGCAGCCAATTGTTTCTGGAAGAAAGTGGATAAGGCCAAAATCTGGACCTTTACGGATCCCAACCTCAGGCCCATATCCACACCTACTTGCAGGAAGAGGAGAAACCGTCCCAGTTGAAACTCCACCGTAGGAAACTTCTTGGATTCACACCAAGATACATACTTTTTCCAAATGAGATGGTAATGTTCAGACGTTACTCCTTTCCTAGTCTGTATCAGGGTAGGAATGACTTTATTTGGAATGCCCTTCCGAGCTAATATCTGGCGTTCAACCTCCATGCCATAAAACGTAGCCATGGTAAGTCTTGATAAGCGAACGGCCCCTTTTGTAACAGGTCCTCCCGAAGAGGAAGGGACCTCGGATCTTCCAGCAGAAGATCCGCGTACCAAGCCCTCTTTGGCCAGTCCGAAGCAATGAGGATTGCCTGAACTCGTTGGAGGAAACACGTACCCCGACTGGAACACCCACGGAGACGTCAACTGCCACGGCTTGCGGGTCCCTTGACCTGGAACAATACCTCCGAAGCTTCTTGTTGAGACGGGAGGCCATCATGTCTATTTGAGGTACACCCTAAAGATCTGTCACCTCTGTGAACATCTCCGGATGGAGGCCCCATTCTCCTGGATGGAGATCGTGTCTGCTGAGGAAGTCTGCTTCCCAGTTGTCTACTCCCAGAATGAAGATTGCTGACAGCGCCAACGCGTGTTTTTCTGCCCAGAGGAAGATTCTTGTTACCTCGGACATTGCAGCCCTGCTATTCGTTCCGACCTGTCAGTTTATGTAGGCCACCGTCGTTACATTGTTCGACTGCACTTGAATGGCTCGATCTTGCAGAAGATGGGTCGCTTGGAGAAGACTGTTGCACATGGCTCTTAGTTCTAGAATGTTTATTAGAAGACTGGATTCGAGGCTTGACCACCTTCCTTGAAAGGTTTCCCCCTGAGTGACTGCGCCCCAGCCCCGGAGACTTGCATCCGTGGTTAGAAGGAGCCAGCCATGAATCCTGAACCTGCGGCCCTCCAGAAGGTGGGGTAGTTGCAGCCACCAGAAGAGTGAAATCCTGGCTTTCGGCGACAGACGTATTCTCTGGTGCATGTCTAGATGAGATCCCGACCACTTGTCCAGGAGATCAAGTTGGAAGGACCGAGCATGAAACCTTCCGTACTGTAGAGCCTCGTAAGAGGCAACCATCTTCCCCAGAAGGTGAATGCACTGATGAACCGATACCCGGGCCGGCTTCAAGACATCCCGGACCATTGTTTGAATCACCAACGCTTTCTCCTCTGGCAGAAACAACCTCTGCACTTCCGTGTCGAGGATCATTCCCAGAAAAGACAACCTCCTTGTCGGCTCCAAATGTGATTTTGGAAGGTTCAGGATCCAACCGTGGTTCCTGAGCAGACGAGTCGTGAGACCAATGGACTGCAACATCATCTCCCTGGATGATGCCTTTATCAGCAGATCGTCCAGATATGGGATTATGTTCACCCCCTGTTTGCGGAGGAGAACCATCATCTCTGCCATTACCTTGGTAAACACCCTCGGTGCTGTGGAGAGGACGAATGGCAGCGCCTGAAATTGATAGCGGCTGTCTAACAGTGCAATACAGAGATAAGCCTGGTGCAGCAGCCAAATCGGAATGTGGAGGTACGCGTCCTTGATATCCGGGGATACCAGGAACTCCCCCCTCCTCCAGACCTGAGATCACCGCTCTCAGAGACTCCATTTTGAATTTGAACTCCCTCAGATAGGGGGTTCAACATTTTAAAATGTAAAAGTTGCCTGACTGAACCATCCGGTTTCGGTACGACGAAAAGGTTCGACTAGTAACCCTTGTTTTGCATCTGAGGTGGAACTGGTACAATGACCTGTGACTTTTCCAGTTTTTGGATGGCTTCCTGTAGGACAGCCCTGTCTGCCAGCAAAGTTGGTAAGCCTGATTTGAAGAATCGGTGAGGCAGGAGTTCTCGTAACTCCAGCCTGTACCCCTGGGACACAATATCCTGTACCCAGGGTTCCAGGCCGGACGACACCCAAACGTGGCCCCTCCTCCAGGCCGTGCGGTCCACCATCATGCTGAGGATCTTGATGTACCAGAAGCAGGCTTCTGGTCCTGGGAAACTGCAGTAGCAGGTTTTTTAGATTTTGCCCAACCTCCTCTAAAGAAGGTGTTCGACGTCTTGAACTTTCTTTCTCCGAAAGGACTGTGACGTAGCTGAAGAAAAGGGTTTCTTCGGATCAGGCACAGCTGAGGGAAGAAAAGGTGACTTTCCCGCGTTTGCCGTGGAAATCCACGCATCCAACACTTTCCCAAACAGAACCTGACCTGTGTAGGGTAGGTTCTCCACACCTCTCCTGGATTCCGCGTCAGCAGACCATTGGCGTAGCCAGAGTCCTCTGCGAGCTGAGACGGACATGGAAGATATCCCCGCAGCCATCGTACCCAGGTCTTTCATGGATTCCACCATAAATCCTGCAGAATCCTGTAAGTTACGTCACTTTTATCCATTGTATCCAATTCCTCAAGTAACGTGCCTGACCACTTTACTATAGCTTTAGAGATCCATGCACAGGCAATAGTAGGTTGTAGTATCGCCCCCGAAGCCGTATATATGGATTTGAGCGTAGTGTCAATTTTGCGATCAGCCAGTTCTTTTAACGCGGTAGAACACGGGACAGGTAGAACCACCTTCTTTGACAGTCTGGAAACATATGTGTCAACTATGGGTGGGTTTTCCCATTTCTTCCTATCATCCTCAGGGAAGGGAAAAGCAACCAGAACCTTTCTGTGGATCTGGAATTTTTTATCCGGGTTTTCCCAGGACTTTTCAAATATAGCGTTTAATTCTTTAGACGCAGGGAAGGTTAGCGATGCTTTCTTATTATCCATGAAGTAAGCCTCCTCAACCTGCTCATGTGTTGCGACAGCAATATTCAACACATCTCTAATGGCCTCAATCATCAACTGAACCCCTTTTGCAAGAGATGCCGCCCCCCGCAGCACATCCCCATCACCGTCTGCCGTGTCAGAATCGGTATCCATGTCATCTTGCATAATCTGGGCAAGAGCACATTTTTGAGGGTGTACGCTAGGGGGACCTTAAAGAACAGCCCCAGACCAGACCACCATAGAGTTCTGTAAAACCTGAGTTGCAGTCTCAGTCTGTGCTACCCTAGTAGAAATCTGAGAAATTATACCCTTAAGAGAGGCTAACCACTCAGGCTACTTTGCAGGGATCTGTGATAAAACATTACAATCCTGAGTACATGGAATGGGATCGTCCCGAGAGGAATTATCCTCTGCAGCATATGACAGAGTCCCTTAGACATGTTTTATTTTTTTGGAGACAGCAAACACTCCACACACACACACACACACACACACACACACACACACACACACAGAAAGGACAGATACAGTTTCCCCCCAAGAATGCCAAGAGAGCCACGGAGATAGGAGCCAACCCACACACAGCGCTTTTTAGATAGAGGGAAGCCACTACCTAGTGCTTACTGTGTACCTTAATAGGTTACATAGTAATTCCACAGCCTCCCCCCCCCCTTCCCCCCCTTCTACAACCCCCTCGTACCGTACAAGATAGCTGAAGTTGAATTGGAGGGACAGCTCTCCCTGACAGCGTCTCCACAGTGATCTGCAGGCAGGAAAAATGGCGCTGAACGCTGCTGGGTCCGCTCTGAGGAGACGCTCCGGCCCCTTTCATAGCGCTGCTTCCCGCTCCACTGATCTTTATACTGGCCTGAGGAAAACTCTGGCAGTGTAACCGGGGGCCCCTGACAGACTTTAATACCAGTGTAGGGTACGGCGCCCCTCACAGCACCGCACTAAGTACCGCTGAGCCCCCAGTGCGCAGTTAGTACTGTGCTCCCACCCTGTTGCAGCCATCTTCACACCTTTTCCCCGCTTGAGAGGGGAACTGGTGACTCACTCGCCACTTAAATCTTCTGGCTATATAAGGGGGTGGCGGCATGCTGCGGGGGTGAGTGATCACCTGTGGCGGCGAATGATCATTCCCCTCAGGAGCTCAGTGTCCTGTCAGCGGAGATAGTGGCTTAGACCCCTTAGGGCGGACACTACTCCCCCCCTTAGTCCCACAAAGCAGGGAGGCGGTTACCAGCAGCCTCCCTGTGCCTAAAACTCTAATAAAACAATAAAACTAAAAGAACTCCTATGGAGCTCCCTTAGCGGTGACCGGCTCCTCTGGGCAAATTTTCTAAACTGGGTCTAGTGGGAGGGGCAGAGGGAGGAGCCAGTCCACACTCTCAAACTCCTGAGGTGCCAGTGGCTCCTGGTGGACCCGTCTATACCCCATGGTACTAATGTGGACCCCAGCATCCTCTAGGACGTAAGAGAAAATGACTTGTTATCGTGACTTTGGTTTCAATCCCCGATAAGTACTGCATCGGGGGTAATTGGTTAGCCCAGAGCCCGCGGCTAAAAGGATACAGCACTGTAACTACTTTGATACTGTTCCAGGTACCCTTTCTATAAAGAGGTGCTTCCTTATAATATTTCTATGGCCAGATTCTCTCCTATTTGTCACTTATGATTTATAATACCACAAGAAGACAGCCACCAGGGTGGCTAGAAATGTGAACTTGGTAACACAAATGGACTATCATTTACCTTCATTCCTAAAAGAACAGGGGCAGACGCAGAGGCGTAACTGTGGGAGGTAACAGAGTCGGCTACCGCCAGGCTCCTCTCCTCCCGTTCCGTGTGTTCAGTGACAACATTCAATTTCTCTTCCTTCCTGCACCTTACAAGTCACATCATCTTTATTATAAATACACATTTTATAAGTGTCATACCCAGGATTAGAATCCACAACCTATTACACTGGAAGCAGACACCTTACTGATGAAGCTATTTGCTCCTATATAGAAAGCATAAGAATTCAAACTACAGATGGAGCAATGCTAATAGTGGCTCCATCTGCGACTAGGTGGACCCTGCCGGGAACAAATGGGACGCGCGTCACTTTGGGAGCGTCTGTGTATGCTCGGCGGCGGGCAGAGGCGCAGGCGCGCCTAGGCACACTGCTCGTCCCCACCTGCGATGTAGCCATGCTGCTCTATGTGTATGGGCCTAATTCAAGGTTGACTGCAAAATATAATTTCCCCTAATGGACAAAACCATGTACATTGCAGGTGGGGCAGCTATAACATGTACAGAGAGTTTGATTTGGGTGGGTTATATTATTTCTGTGCAGGGTAAATACTGGCTGCTTTATTTTTACACTGCAATTTAGATTTCAGTTTGAACACACCCCACCCAAATCTAACTCTCTCTGCACATGTTATATCTGCCCCCCCTGCAATGCACATGGTTTTGCCCATTAGCGGAAAAATAAGAATTTACTCACCGGTAATTCTATTTCTCGTAGTCCGTAGTGGATGCTGGGAACTCCGCAAGGACCATGGGGAATAGACGGGCTCCGCAGGAGACTGGGCACTCTAAGAAAGAATTAGGACTACTGGTGTGCACTGGCTCCTCCCTCTATGCCCCTCCTCCAGACCTCAGTTAGGGAAACTGTGCCCGGAAGAGCTGACACAACAAGGAAAGGATTTGGAATCCCGGGTAAGACTCATACCAGCCACACCAATCACACCGTACAACTCGTGATAACTATACCCAGTTAACAGTATGATAACAACTGAGCCTCAGTGAACAGATGGCTCATAACAATAACCCTATAGTTAAGCAATAAGTATTGTAGACAATCCGCACTTGGGACGGGCGCCCAGCATCCACTACGGACTACGAGAAATAGAATTACCGGTGAGTAAATTCTTATTTTCTCAGACGTCCAAGTGGATGCTGGGAACTCCGTAAGGACCATGGGGATTATACCAAAGCTCCCAAACGGGCGGGAGAGTGCGGATGACTCTGCAGCACCGAATGAGCAAACTCAAGGTCCTCCTCAGCCAGGGTATCAAACTTGTAGAATTTTGCAAACGTGTTTGATCCCGACCAGGTAGCAGCTCGGCAAAGTTGTAAAGCCGAGACCCCTCGGGCAGCCGCCCAAGAAGAGCCCACCTTCCTCGTGGAATGGGCTTTTACGGATTTAGGATGCGGCAGTCCAGCCGCAGAATGTGCAAGTTGAATCGTGGAGCAGATCCAGCGAGCAATAGTCTGCTTAGAAGCAGGAGCACCCAGCTTGTTGGGTGCATGCAGGATAAACAGCGAGTCAGTCTTTCTGACTCTAGCTGTCCTGGAAACATAGACTTTCAGGGCCCGGACTACGTCTAGCAACTTAGAAGCCTCCAAGTCCCGAGTAGCCACAGGCACCACAATAGGTTGGTTCAAATGAAACGCTGATACCACCTTAGGGAGAAATTGGGGACGAGTCCTCAATTCTGCTCTGTCCATATGGAAGATCAGATAGGGGCTTTTACAGGACAAAGCCGCCAATTCTGACACCCGCCTAGCCGAAGCCAAGGTCAAAAGCATGACCACTTTCCACGTGAGATATTTTAATTCCACGGTCTGAAGTGGCTCAAACCAATGTGATTTTAGGAAATCCAACACAACGTTGAGATCCCAAGGTGCCACTGGAGCACAAAAGGGGGCTGAATGTGCAGCACTCCCTTAACAAACGTCTGAACTTCAGGCAGTGAAGCCAGTTCTTTTTGAAAGAAAATAGACAGGGCCGAAATCTGGACTTTAATGGATCCCAATTTTAGGCCCATAGTCACTCCTGACTGTAGGAAGTGCAGAAATTGACCCAGCTGAAATTCTTCTGTGGGGGACTTCACAGCCTCACACCAAGCAACATATTTTCGCCATATGCGGTGATAATGTTTTGCTGTCATATCCTTCCTAGCTTTTATCAGCGTAGGAATGACTTCAACCGGAATGCCCTTTTCCATCAAGATCCGGCGTTCAACCGCCATGCCGTCAAACGCAGCCGCGGTAAGTCTTGGAACAGACAGGGCCCCTGCTGTAGCAGGTCCTGTCTGAGAGGCAGAGGCCAAGGGTCCTCTGAGATCATTTCTTATAGTTCCGGGTACCAAGACCTTCTTGGCCAATCCGGAACGATGAGTATAGTTCTTACTCCTCTCTTTCTTATTATCCTCAGCACCTTTGGTATGAGAGGAAGAGGAGGGAACACATAAACCGACTGGTACACCCACGGTGTCACTAGAGCGTCCACAGCTATCGCCTGAGGGTCCCTTGACCTGGCGCAATATCTTTTTAGCTTTTTGTTGAGGCGGGACGCCATCATGTCCACCTGTGGCCTTTCCCAACAATTTACAATCAGCTGGAAGACTTCTGGATGAAGTCCCCACTCTCCCGGGTGGAGGTCGTGCCTGCTGAGGAAATCTGCTTCCCAGTTGTCCACTCCCGGAATGAACACTGCTGACAGTGCTATCACGTGATTTTCCGCCCATCGGAGAATCCTTGTGGCTTCTGCCATCGCCATCCTGCTTCTTGTGCCGCCCTGTCGGTTTACATGGGCGACCGCCGTGATGTTGTCTGACTGAATCAGCACCGGCTGGTTTTGAAGCAGGGGTTTTGCCTGACTTAGGGCATTGTAAATGGCCCTTAGTTCCAAAATATTTATGTGTAGGGAAGCCTCCTGACTCGACCATTGTCCTTGGAAGTTTCTTCCCTGAGTGACTGCCCCCCAACCTCGGAGGCTTGCATCCGTGGTCACCAGGACCCAGTCCTGTATGCTGAATCTGCGGCCCTCGAGAAGATGAGCACTCTGCAGCCACCACAGCAGAGACACCCTGGCCCTCGGGGACAGGGTGATCAGCCGATGCATCTGAAGATGCGATCCGGACCACTTGTCTAACAGATCCCACTGAAAGATCCTTGCATGGAACCTGCCGAATGGAATTGCCTCGTAAGAAGCTACCATCTTTCCCAGGACTTGCGTGCAGTGATGTACCGACACCTGTTTTGGTTTCAGGAGGTCTCTGACCAGAGATGACAACTCCTTGGCCTTCTCTTCCGGGAGAAACACCTTCTTCTGTTCTGTGTCCAGAATCATACCCAGGAACAGCAGACGCGTCGTAGGAACCAGCTGCGACTTTGGAATATTCAGAATCCAGCCGTGCTGTTTTAGCACTTCCTGAGATAGTGCTACTCCGACCAACAACTGCTCCCTGGACCTCGCCTTTATAAGGAGATCGTCCAAGTACGGGATAATTATAACACCCTTCATTCGAAGGAGTATCATCATTTCGGCCATTACTTTGGTAAATACCCTCGGTGCCGTGGACAGACCAAACGGCAACGTCTGGAATTGGTAATGGCAGTCCTGTACCACAAAACGGAGGTACACCTGGTGAGGTGGGTAAATGGGGACATGTAGGTAAGCATCCTTGATGTCCAGTGATACCATGTAATCCCCCTCTTCCAGGCTTGCAATAACCGCCCTGAGCGATTCCATTTTGAACTTGAACTTCCTTATATAAGTGTTCAAGGATTTCAAATTTAGAATGGGTCTCACCGAACCGTCTGGTTTCGGTACCACAAACATTGTGGAATAGTAACCCCGTCCCTGTTGAAGGAGGGGAACTTTTATTATCACCTGCTGGAGGTACAGCTTGTGAATTGCCGCCAACACTACCTCCCTGTCTTGGGGAGTAGCTGGCAAGGCTGATTTGAGGTAACGGCGAGGGGGAGACGTCTCGAATTCCAGTTTGTATCCCTGAGATACCACTTGTAGAACCCAGGGATCCACCAGTGAGCGAACCCACTGGTCGCTGAAGTTCCGGAGACGGGCCCCCACCGCACCTGGCTCCACCAGTGGAGCCCCAGCGTCATGCGGTGGATTTAGTGGAAGCAGGGGAGGATTTTTGTTCTTGGGAACTGGCTGTATGGTGCAGCTTTTTCCCCCTACCCCTGCCTCTGGGCAGAAAGGACGCGCCCCTAATCCGCTTGCCTTTCTGGGGCCGAAAGGACTGTACCTGATAATACGGTGCTTTCTTAGGCTGTGAGGGAACCTGAGGTAAAAATGTCAACTTCCCAGCTGTTGCTGTGGAAACGAGGTCCGAGAGACCATCCCCAAACAATTCCTCACCCTTGTAAGGCAAAATCTCCATGTGCCTTTTAGAATCCGCATCACCTGTCCACTGCCGAGTCCATAATACTCTCCTGGCAGAAACGGACATTGCATTAATTCTAGATGCCAGCCGGCAAATATCCCTCTGTGCATCTCTCATATATAAGACTATGTCTTTAATATGCTCTATGGTTAGCAATATAGTGTCCCTGTGAAGGGAATCAATGTTATCAGACAGGGAATCAGACCACGCTGCTGCAGCACTGCACATCCATGCTGAAGCAATAGCAGGTCTCAGTATAGTACCTGAGTGTGTATATACAGACTTCAGGATAGCCTCCTGCTTTCTATCCGCAGGCTCCTTTAAGGCGGCCGTATCCTGAGACGGCAGTGCCACCTTTTTTGACAAGCGTGTGAGTGCTTTATCCACCCTCGGGGATGTCTCCCAAGGTAACCTGTCCTCTGGCGGGAAAGGGTACGCCATCAGTAACTTTTTAGAAATCACTAGTTTCTTATCAGGGGAAGCCCACGCTTCTTCACACACTTCATTCAACTCATCTGATGGGGGAAAAATCACTGGTTGCTTTTTCTCCCCAAACATAATACCCTTTTTAGTGGTACTTGGGTTAATGTCAGAAATGTGCAACACATTTTTCATTGCCGTAATCATGCAACGGATGGCCCTAGTGGAATGTACATTAGTCTCGTCCTCGTCGAACTGTGTCTGCCATCTGATGTAGCGGGCGTTTTTGAGCCCCTGATGGCCTTTGAGACGCTTGGGCAGGCACTGGCTGAGAAGCCGGCTGTCCCACAGCTGTTATGTCATCGAACCTTTTATGTAAGGAGTTGACACTGTCGTGTAAAACCTTCCACATATCCATCCACTCTGGTGTCGACCCCGCAGGGGGTGACATCACATTTATCGGCACCTGCTCCGCCTCCACATAAGCCTCCTCATCAAACATGTCGACACAGCCGTACCGACACACCGCGCACACACACAGGGAATGCTCTGACTGAGGACAGGACCCCACAAAGCCCTTTGGGGAGACAGAGAGAGAGTATGCCAGCACACACCAACAGCGCTATATAACACAGGGATTAACACTATAACTGAGTGATTTTTCCCAATAGCTGCTTGTATACACAATATTGCGCCTAAATTTAGTGCCCCCCCTCTCTTTTTAACCCTATGTAGTCTGGAAACTGCAGGGGAGAGCCTGGGAGCGATCCTTCCAGCGGAGCTGTGAGGGAAAATGGCGCCAGTGTGCTGAGGGAGATAGCCCCGCCCCTTTTTCGGCGGGCTTCTCCCGCTTTTTTCTATGTATATCTGGCAGGGGTATTTTACACATATATAGTCTCTATGACTACTATGACTATATTATGTGTTTTTTTGCCAGCCAAGGTACTTAATATAACACAGGGAATGCTCTGACTGAGGACAGGACCCCACAAAGTCCTTTGGGGAGACAGAGAGAGAGTATGCCAGCACACACCACAGCGCTATATAAACAGGGATTTACACTATTACAGAAAGTGATTTTCCCTATAGCAGCTATACAATACAGTTTTGCGCCTAAATTTAGTGCCCCCCCTCTCTTTTTTACCCTTTGAGCCTGGAAACTGCAGGGGAGAGCCTGGGGAGCTGTCTTCCAGCGGAGCTGTGAAGAGGAAATGGCGCCAGTGTGCTGAGGGAGATAGCCCCGCCCCTTTTTCGGCGGGCTTCTCCCGCTCTTATATTAATATTATGGCAGGGGATTTTTGCACATATATAGTTTATTAGACTATATTATGTGCTGTTTGCCACTGTAAGGTACTCTAATTGCAGCCCAGGGCGCGGCGCGCCCCCCCCCCCCCCCCCCCCAGCACCCATCAGTGACCGGAGTATGTGGTGTGCATAGGGAGCAATGGCGCACAGTTGCAGTGCTGTGCGCTACCTTAATGAAGACCGGAGTCTTCAGCCGCCGATTTCCAGGACGTTCTTCTTGCTTCTGGCTCTGCAAGGGGGACGGCGGCGCGGCTCCGGGACCGGACGACCGAGGCTGGGCCTGTGTTCGATCCCTCTGGAGCTAATGGTGTCCAGTAGCCTAGAAGCCCAAGCTAGCTGCAAGCAGGTAGGTTCGCTTCTCTCCCCTAAGTCCCTCGTAGCAGTGAGTCTGTTGCCAGCAGATCTCACTCAAAATAAAAAACCTAATAAATACTTTCTTTTCTAGGAGCTCAGGAGAGCCCCTAGTGTGCAACCAGCTCGAGCCGGGCACAGATTCTAACTGAGGTCTGGAGGAGGGGCATAGAGGGAGGAGCCAGTGCACACCAGTAGTCCTAATTCTTTCTTAGAGTGCCCAGTCTCCTGCGGAGCCCGTCTATTCCCCATGGTCCTTACGGAGTTCCCAGCATCCACTAGGACGTCAGAGAAATTTTGTTTTGCAATCAACCTTGAATCAGGCCCTATATGAAGTTACTTCTCTGACAAATACACGTAACTTCATATAATTAGAATTCTCATGTGTCCTATACAGGAGCAAATAGCTCCATCAGTAGGGTGCATGTTTCCAGTGTAATAGGTCAGGGTTCTAATCCTGTATATGACACTTGTACAATAATTGTCAGAGAACTAATCAGCATTGTGAGTGACTGAGCAGATCTACTTTGTGTAATGTGTGCCTGAACACTACGTATATCAGCCTAGTTGTAATGGTTTTGAACTGACAATTCTATGCAGCAGTTTCATATATATATATATATATATATATATCTATCTATATATATATATATCTATATCACAGTCCAGCACTCACTGATGTATAAAGTAGCTTGGTCCGGTGCCAGTACCCTCCTCAGAATAGAAGATTACTGTAGAATGTAGATGTACGGCACTCTGGACGCTTTAGGTAAGGTAAACGTTAGCCCCTTCAAGCTGTTGTCGTCAACAGCTTGAAGGGGCTAACATTTACCTTATCTAAAGCGTCCAGAGTGCCGTACATCTACATGGGGAGGCAGAAGGAACATGGTGTGTGTACATGGGGGAGACTGTAGGTAGACATGGTGAGAACAGTGGGAAGATGGGAGGAACATTGTGGATGAACATGGGACTGAAGTAACAGGGAGATAGATGAGAAAGTAGGGGAAGAAAAGGGAAAAAAATCTTTGCACAATAGCTAATGACTAGTTAATATACTAGTGTTACATTATACAAGAGTACAATGTATTCAGACTATAAACCATACTTCTTGTCTCTTCCAGAATGTCCAGGAGAATCCCAACTTTGGGGTCGTTCTCCCAGACCCTGGGCTGGTGCAGAGGAGATCACCCTCCTGGATCCCGCACAGGTCCCTAGCATTGTACCTTGATGATGCAGTTTGTTTTATCAAGGTCCTGTCTTCTGTTCTGTAATTCAAGGCACCATGTGATGGGGGCTAGTGCCATTATGGGGTGGTCTTCACTTTGCCGGCGGTCGGGCTCCCGGCAACCAGCATACCGGCGCCGGAATCCCGACCCCCGGCATACCGACAGTTCTTCTCCCTCTTGGGGGTCCACGACCACCCTGGAGGGAGAATAGATAGCGCAGCGCGCCTGCAGCGTGGCGAGCGCAACGAGCCCGCAAGGGGCTCATTTGCGCTCGCCCAGCTGTCGGTATGCCAGCAGTCGGGATTCTGGCACCGGTATGCTGGTCACCGGGAGCCCGACTGCCAGCATACCATACTACACCCGCCATTATGGCATGAACTGCATCATCACAACCCACACTTGCCCCTTGTAGGCAAGTGTTATATTGACCCTTATATATTGACCCTTGTCCAGACCTGTCCAATAACACAGACCCATCATGCGCATCCTTTAGTCCCTGTGCACTGCCTGTACAAGCACACTAACAAACAGTATCTTGCTATAAGTTCAGAATGCTGGTAAGGTAGCTGTGCAGAGATCCTCATACACTGTGGCACACCTTGCATTTACGCATCAGGATTTATACGGATTATGTAAATTTGAAAGTGGTAAAAGGAAATTCCACCAAATGGTCTAAAGCTAGTAAAATACACAAGTGTGATTCAATGCACCCAAAAATGGCAAAACCTGGACCTAACATTTTCATTAAATCACTTAACCTTTATTTAAGAGGAGTTAAAATGTCAGCATTTAGATGATGCCAAATGCCACAAAACCACAAAGAACAGATTCCTACACAGCTTGCACACTGCATTCTTCATTAAGTCACACTTTAAAAAAACTAAAATAAACTGTTAGTCGCTTTATTTTCTAAAAACACTGGTGCAGACTTTCATTAAATGATGTGCATCGAGCCATCCCATTATTTATTCTTTTTACCAAAATAACAGTAGTCAAGTGCACAGTAATCCGAAAGGAAAAAATCCCCCTACATTTTAAAAATCTTACTCGAACAGAATATTGCACATAAGTGAAAGACTGTACATTGACACCAAGACAGTCATAATGAATTTGAAAAAATAGGATTTTAATTACCTACCGGTAAATCCTTTTCTCGTAGTCCATAAAGGATACTGGGGATCCATTTAGTACCATGGGGTATAGAAGGGTCCACTAGGAGCCACGGGCACTTTAAGAATTTGATAGTGTGGGCTGCCTCCCTCTATGCCCCTCCTACCAGACTCAGTCTAGGAAACTGTGCCCGAGGAGAAGGACATACTTTGAGAGAAGGATATAAAGGTTAGTGGTGAGATTTCGAACCAGCACACACAAACAAGAGGAAAGCCATGCTAACCAAACTTGAAACATGATCAGCAACAGCCAGAATACTTAACCAAGTAACAGTGCAGGAAGAATGAAGCACTGGGCGGGTGCCAAGTATCCTCTACGGATTACGAGAAAATGATTTAACGGCAGAGAATTAAAATCCTATTTTCTCTTACGTCCTAGAGGATACTGGGGATCCATTTAGTACCATGGGGAAGTACCAAAGCTCCCAAACCGGGTGGGAGAGTGCAGAGGTTCCTGCAGAACTGATTGGCCTCTGAGGACCTTCAGTTTGGTCAAAGTATCGAACTTGTAGAATTTTGCAAACGTGTTCGAAGTTCGAACCTGACCAAGTAGCTGCTTGGCAGAGCTGTAAGGCCGAGACACCCCGAGAAGAACCCACCGACCTAGTCGAGTGGGCCTGTACAGATTTAGGAACCGGCAATCCTGCCGTGGAATAAGCATGCAGGATAGTGAGCCAATCTTATTGGAATCATAAAGGACAAACAGTGAGTCCAATTTCCTGTGACGAGCTATTCTCTTCACATACACCTTCAAAGCCCTCACAACATCCCAAGACTTTGAAGTAACAGAGGTGTCGGTAACCGCCGGAACCACAATAGGTTGGTTGATGTGAAACGCAGACACCACCTTAGGAAGAAATTGCTGACAAGGCCCGAGTTCAGCTCTGTCCTCATGGAAAATTAATTAGGGGCTCATGTGAGACAAAGCCCCCAGCTCCGACACACGTCTTGCTGAAGCTAAGGCCAATAGTGTGACGGTCTTCCACATAAGATATTTTACGTCTACCTCAAATACTGTGGTAATGTTTAGAAATAACCCCCTTCCTAGCTTGGATTATTGATCGCAGCAGCAAATTTGTTAGCAGTTGGGCAAAACCAGGGCCCTCATTCCGAGTTGATCGATCGCTGCCGTTTTTCGCAGCGCAGCGATCAAGTGAAAAAGCGGCAAATCTGCGCATACGCATGGTACGCAGTGCGCATGTGCATGGTACGCAGTGCGCATGCGCTAAGAACTTTCACACAAAACTTTGTAGTTTTACCCAAGCTCGAGCGACGTTTTTCAGTCGCTCGAGTGTTCGTAGTATGATTGACAGGAAGTGGGTGTTTCTGGGCGGCTACACTGCGTTTTCAGGGAGTGTGCTAAAAAACGCAGGCGTGCCAGCCAAAAACGCAGGAGTGGCTGGAGAAACGGGGGAGTGGCTGTCCGAACGCAGGGCGTGTTTGTGACGGGAACTAAACAGACTGCAGTCATCGCAAGATAGGAGTAGGTCTGGAGCTACTCAGAAACGGCATGAAATTTTTCCTGTGCAGTTCTGCTAATCTTTCGGTCGCACTTCTGCTAAGCAAAGATACACTCCCAGAGGGTGGCGGCTTAGCGTTTGCACTGCAGCTAAAAACAGCTAGCGAGCGATCAACTTGGAATGAGGGCCCATGTGCGCTGCAGTGGGGGGGGGGGGCAGATATAACATATGCAGAGAGAGTTAGAATTGGGTGTGTTGTTTTCAAACTGAAATCTAAATTGCAGTGAGAAAAAAAAAAAAGCAGCCAGTATTTACCCTGCATTGAAACAAAATAATCCACCCAAATCTAACTCTATCTGCAAATGTTATATCTGCCCCCCCCCCCCCCACCTTTCTGCAGTGCACATGGCTATGTCCAACTGCTTACAAATTTGCTGCTGTGATCAACTCTGAATTACCCCCATAGTTGGTATGACCTTGTCAGGGATGCCTTCCATGGCTAGAGTCAGCCGTTCAACTTCCATGCCGTTAAATGTAGCAGTGGTGAGTCTTAATAGACGAACGGGCCCTGTTGCAGAAGATACTCGTGAAGAGGTAGAGGCAACTGATCTTCGAGGAGCATCTTCAGAAGGTCCGCGTACCAGACCCTTCTTGGCTAGTCCGGAGCAATGAGAATTGCTTGAACCTTTTCCCTTTTTATTCTTTTCAGAATTCTTGGGATCAGCAGAAGTGGCGGAAACACGTACCCCATCTGATAGACCTACGGAGTTGTCAGACTGTCCACCGCCACTACCTATGAGTCTCTCAACCTGGAACAATACCGCTTAAGCTTCTTGTTGAGACGAGAGGCCATCATGTCGATTTGTGGACATCCCAATCGTCAAGCACCCGTACACCTCCGGGTGAAGGCCCCACTCCCCCCATGTGCAGGTCGTGTCTGCTGAGGAAGTCTACTTCCCAGTCGTCGGGATGAAGACAGCCGACAATGCAACGGCGTGTTTTTCTGCCCAGGCGAGAATTCTTGAAAACTCTGACATTGCTGCCCTGCTTTCCGTTCCGCCCTATCGGTTTATGCACGTCACTGCCGTCACATTGTCCGACTGAACCTGAATGTCCCGATCTTGAAGAAGATAGGAGGCCTGCAGAAGGGCGTTGTATATAGCCCTGAGTTCCAGAATGTTGATTGGAAGGACGACTCCTGACTTGACCATCTTCCTTGAAACTGCACCCCCTGGGTGACTGCTCCCCAACCTCTGAGGCTTGCTTCTGTGGTTAACAGAATACAATTCTGAATCCCAAACCATCGGCCCTCGATTAGGTGAAAAGTCTGTAGCCACCACAGAAGGGAGATCCTGGCCTTTGGCGACAGACTGATCCTCTGGTGCATGTGAAGATGCGATTTGGACCATTTGTCCAACAGATCGAGCTGGAAGGGTCTTGCATGAAACCTGCCATACTGAAGAGCCTCGAAAGAGGCCACCATTTTCCCCAGAAGGCGAAAGCAGAGATGTACCGATATCCTGGTTGGCTTCAGGACATATTGAACCATCGACTGGATTACCAATGAATTTGCCAATGTAAGAAAAAAAAAGGATATTTATGGTAGGCTTACCATAGTTAAATCTCTTCTGCGAGGTACACTGGATTCCACAGAGAATAATATTGGGGTGTAGAGTTGGATCTTGATCCGAGGCACCAACAGGCTAAAGCTTTGACTGTTCCCAGGATGCACTGCAGCGCCTCCTCTATAACCACGTCTCCAGGCACTGGAGCTCAGTTTCGTTAACCAGTCCAATGCAGTAGCAGGTAAAAGAGACGGTAGATGTTAATCACACAGAACCTCATTCTCACAACAGGAGAAGGGACCAGCGGCTAATGCCATACAAACCCAAAGAAGCTAAGTACCTCAGGGTGGGCGCCCTGTGGAAGCCAGTGTACCTCGCATAAAGAGATTTAACTATGGTAAGTCTACCAAAAATCTAATTTTCTGCAGCGGGGTACACCGGTATTCCACAGGGAATAACATCGGGGATGTCCTAAAGCAGTTCCTCATGGGACGGGACAAACTGTAGCGGGTACAAGAAACCGTCGTCCAAAGGAAGCATCCTGGGAAGCAGAAGTATCAAAGGCATAGAACCTGATGAACGTGTTCATAGAGGACCATGTAGCCACCCTGCACAATTGTTCAGCGGATGCGGCTCAGCGGGCCACCCAAGAAGGTCCAACAGACAGAGTAGAATGGGCTTTGACAGCAGCAGGAGCTGGTAAACCAGCCTGTGCAATCACCATTCTAATCCACCTGGCCAAGGTTTGCTTATTCGCAGGCCAGCCACGTTTGTGAAAACCAAAAAGTACAAAAAGGGTATCTGACCTCCTGAGGGAGGCAGTCCTCTCTACGTAAATACGGAGAGCCGTACCACATCCAAAGACCGCTCTTTGGAGGACATTTAAGATCCACAGACTCAAGAGGTTCAAATGGAGACTCTTGTAGGGCATTTAAGACAACAGACAGATCCCATGGAGCCACAGGAGAGACATAAGGAGGCTGAACCCGTAAAACGCCCTGAGAGAAAGTATGAACATCAGGAATAGAAGTAGTTTTCCTCTAAAATCACACCGACAAGGTAGATATATGAACCTTGAGGGAGGCCAGATGAAGGCCTAAATCTAGGCCTTGTTGCAGAAAGGCCAAAAGCCTAGAAATACTGAACGAATAAGCATCATAATTCTTAGCAGCACACCATGTGAAGTAAGAGTTTCAGACCCTGTAATAAATCCGTGCAGAAGCCGGTTTGCGGGCCTTCAACATAGTTTGAATAACCGCCTCGGAGAATCCCTTGGCTCTCAGGAGCGAAGCTTCAAGAGCCACGCCGTCAAAGCCAGTCTGGCCAGGTCCAGATAGACACAAGGGCCCTGAACGAGGAGGTCTGGGCATTGAGGAAGTAGAAGAGGACACTATCGATAGACCCTGCAGGTCTGAGAACCAATGCCGTCTGGGTCACGCTGGAGCGACTAGAAGTAGTATTCCTCTTTCTTGCTTGAACTTCCGTAAAACCCTGGGCAGGAGTGACACTGGAGGGAACACGTATGGTATTGCCAGTGCGTCCACGAACGCTGCTTGAGGATCCCTTGTCCTTGATACGAAGACCAGAACCTTGTGATTGTGTCGAGACACCATCAGGTCCACATCTTGTCCACTTGCCCACTAGGAGTTGAAAGACTTCCGGCTTGAACGTCCTGAAGACTGAGGATATCCGCTTCCCAGTTGAGGACTCCGGGGATGAACACTGCCGATATTGCTGGCAGATGTCGTTCCGCCCAACAGAGGAATTTTTGATACTTCCAGCTTTGCCATGCGGCTTCGAGTGCCGCCTTGCTGATTTATGTACACCACCATGATGGCGTTGTCTGATTGTACTTGAACAGGCCTGTTCTGTACCAGAGGCAGGGCTAGCGTCAGCGCATTGAATACTGCCCGCAATTCCAGAATGTTTATCGGGAGGAGAGATTCCTCCCTGGTCCACCAACCCTGGAGAGTGTTGATCTAACACCGCGCCCCAACCTCGCAGACTGGCGTCCAGATCCAGAAGGGACGGCCCCTGCTCAACTGTTGGTCCTGTAGCCACCAGCTCATTGACAGACGAACCTCCAGAGTCAAGGAGATCTTATGAGACCTGATCCGATGAGACAGGCTGTCCCACTTGGAAAGGATTAACCTCTGCAGAGGGCGGGAATGAAATTGAGCGTACTCTAACATGTCGAAAACAGACACCATGAGGCCTAGCACTTGCATCACCGAGTATATCGACACTCCTGGGCGAGACAGGAAGTATCTGATCCTGTCCTGAAGTTTCAGGACTTTCTCTGGAGAGAGAAACAATCTCTGGCTGTGTGTGTCCAGCAGTGCCCCCAGGTGCACCATGCTCCGAGCAGGGACCAGCAAGGACTTTTTCCGGTTGATGAGCCACTCGTGGGCTTGTAGGAATTGGACTGTCAGTTCAGATGATGGAGGAGAACATCTTGGGAGTCTGCCTGGATCAGCAAGTCGTCCAGATACGGCAGGATCCTGATTCCCTGACGACGGAGATGAGCCATCATGGCCATTACCTTGGTGAATATCCAAGGAGCCGTGGTCAATTCAAATGGCAGGGTCTGGAATTGATAATGTATGTTGCCAATAGCGAACCGCAGATACTGCTGATGCGACATGGCATAAGGAATATGCAGGTAAGCATCCTGTATGTCCAGGGATACCATATAGTCTTCGGGTTCCATGGCCAGTACAATAAAGCGCTGAGTTTCCATACGGAATTTGGACACACTCACAAATTTGTTCAATGATTTGAGGTTGAGTATGAGCCGGAAGGACCCATTTGGCTTCGGAACTAGAAACAGGGTCATATAGTATCCCCTGCATCTCTGGGACAGAGGTACCGGCATTACCACTCCTGTGTCCAGGAGGGATTGTACAACCACGTGTAGAGCTTGCATTTTTAACGGATCCGCAGGGATAACAGTTGTGCAAAACTGGAGAGGGGGACGTATCTTGAAAGAGATTGCGTACCCGTGAGAGACAACTTCCCGCACCCAGGCGTCCAAAGTGGTCTTTAACAGGCCTGGGCGAACTGCAGAAGTTGGCCTCCCACCCTGGGATTCCCCAGGGGGAGGCCCACCCCGTCATGCAGCATGCTTGTCTTGTATGGAAGCAGGCTGACGGGCGGCCCAGGATTGTTTAGATTTAGGCTTAGTGGTTTTGGAAGCACTAGCCTGTCACTGATACGCTTGACCCTTTGCTTTCCCTGGAGGTTGAAAGGAACGAAAGTTGGTACTCTTAGCCTTCGGAGCAGAAGGAGTAATATTTGGGAGAAACACAGTCTTGGCAGTAGCCAAGTCAGTCACAATCTTGTTCAGATCCTCCCCAAATAGGATGTCTCCTTTAAAAGGGAGCAACTCCAAGGTCTTTTTGAGTCCAGGTACACCTTCCAGGACCTCAACTACAGAATTCGACGAGCCAGGATAGACGTAGTAGAAGCCTTGGCCGCCATTACACCTGCCTCAGATGCCGCCTCCTGAATATAGTGGGAGACTGTGGTAATATAAGACAGATATTGTCTGGCAGGATCAGAAAAATCCTGAGGCAGCTCATCCTCAACTGCCTGAACCCATGCTTCAATTCCTTTCGCAGCCATAGTGGGTCTATGTACAGCAGCTATAAGGGAGTAAATAGACTTCAGGCATCCCTCCACACTCTTATCCGTCTGTTCCTTCATTGAGGTGACAGTGGTGACGGGCAGAGAAGACGACACCACCAGACACCACCATGTCGCCCACATGAGAGTCCACCGGCGGTCTATTTTCCAACTTGTTACTCAACGCTGCAGGGATAGCTAGCATCTTTTTAGACAGGGAAAATTTTCTTTCATGGAGATGACCAGGATTCCTAACGTATGTTAATTAAATGGTCAGAATGTGGTAAGACTACTTTAGCAACCTTCTGACGTTTGAACTTATCAGGTTTCTTAGATGCAGTAGTAGGCTCAATGTCATCATCTATTTGAAGAATTAGCTTAATAGCCTCCACTATGTCAGGAACATCAACCTGGGTTGTAGATTCCTTAAGTAGACAGGAATTATATGCTAATAATAGCCACCTGCTAAATGGATCTTTTGGTCTAAAAATTGACTGTAACTTCCACTAACTATTTCTCCGACACATGACAGTAGAATTAGCTGGAGCACGTGTTCAATATTGCTAAATGATTACTGTGTTACATAATTCTACCTAAGGTTTTCTCCGGGCAATGTGCCAAGATCTCTATAAGAGCACAATAGTGACAATTTGTCACACTTTAACGTATCCACAACATTAATTTAAAGTGGATACGTGATACCAGGGATTTATACAAAGACATTAATTATAGAGAACAGACACTAAAAAGACGCTCAGTCATTTTAAATATTTATGTTTATACTTTTTCTTTCTTATAATTCACAATGTTGTCACATAAACTGTATGTATATGTTTTTTAATACTTTGCATAAGTCAATTTGCAAGACATAAGATAAAACATGTCAGTACTTTCTTAAAGTATGAATTAAAAGTTAGATTTTAAATCTTTGTGCACCATAAAACAGATCATTTTCTTTCTCTCTCCTCTTACAAACGTATAGCTGTACAATCTGTGGTAGCACCCCCTGCATTTGTATGACCAATTGATACATTATTAATATTAGGGGTACCTCTATATATGTCGCTATGAGATAGACACAATCTTTCCAGTGCAACAGTTCTCCCCTTTCCCTTTCCTTTATTATCAAAACTTCCGGCAACATGGCAAGTTGTTCCTGGAAGAAAATAGAAAGCACAGAAATCTGCTGGAGCCCAAACGTAGGCCCACATCCACTTCCACTTGCAGGAAAAGTAGAAAACAACCAAATCTAAAGTCCACAGAAGAAACCTTTCACACCAGGAAACATATTTCTTCCAGATATGATGATAATGTTTTGACGTAACCATCTTCATGGGCTGGACCATAGTGGAAATAACCCTGGAGGCAAGACCTTTTCCGGCTAGAATCTCCCTCTCAGCTTCCAAGCCATCAAATGTAGCCGCTGTAAGTCTGGATAGACGGACCTTTTTGAAGAAGACCCTTTTGGAGCGGCAGAGGCCAGGGATCCACTAGAGCCATGGATAAGAGGTCCGAGTACCACGCCCGATGAGGCCAACCCGGGGCAATTAGAATTGCTTGAACGCATTACCTTCTTAGTCTTTTTAGAACCCTTGGGATTAGCGGTAGAGGAGGGAACAGGTACACAAACTGGGACATCCAAGGTGTCCTCAGCGCGTCCACTGCTACAGCCTGCGGATCCCTCATTCTGGAACAGTAACTAAATAGCTTCTTGTTGAGACGAGAAGCCATCAGATCTATTTGCTTACAGCCCCAACGGTGAATTAACTGTTGAAACACCTGGGGATGTAGGCCTCATTCCCCCAGATGGAGGTCGTGTCTGCTGAGGAAGTCTGCTTCCCAGTTGTCCACTCCTGGAATGAATATGGCTGAGATGGCCTATGCGTTGGCCTCCGCCCAGAAGAGTATTTTTGACACTTCTCGCATTGCCCACTCTGCTTCTTGTTCCCCTTTGTCAGTGTATGTACGCCACTGCCGTGGCATTGTCCGATTGAACCTGGATCACCTGATCTTTCAGGAGATGGGAAGCTTGCAGAAGAGCATTGTAAACTGCCCTGAGTTCCAGGATGTTTATCGCCAAACCCGAAGGCTGGCATCCGTTGTCAGTAAAATCCACGAGTGGATATTGAAATTCCTGCCTTCTACCAGGTGAGGAACTTGTAGCCACCATAATAGAGAAATCCAGGCTGTCGGAGATAAGGTCACATCCTGATGCATGTGAAGGTGAGACCCTCACCATTTGTCCAGCAGATCCAACTGAAATGGACGGGCATGAAATCTGCTGTATTGGATTGCCTTGTAAGCAGCAACCATCTTGCCCAGCAAGCGGATGCAAAGATGCATGGATACCTTGTGAGGACGGAGCACTGAGCGGCCCATAGCCTGGATAGCCAAGGCCTTGTCCATCGGAAGAAACACCTTTTGAGACACTGTATCCAGTATCATTCCCAGGAACTGAAGACGGGTCGATTCCAGGTGAGATTTCTGAAAAATTTAGGATCCACCCATGATCCGTAAGTAGGCGAGTTGTCAGATCGATGCAGTGCAGTAGACGCTCCCTGGACATAGCCTTTATCAGGAGATCATCCAAGTAGGAGACTATGTTGAGTCCCATCATGCGCAGTTGCAGCATCATCTCCTCCATGACTTTGGTGAAGACCCTCGGAGCTGTGGATAGTCCAAAGGGTAAGGCCTGAAACTGGAAATGGTCGTCCAATATAGCGAACCGGAGGTAATCCTGATTAGGGGGCCACATGGGAATGTGTAGGTAAGTATCCTTGACATCTAGAGATACCAGGAATTCCCCCTATTCCAGACCGGACACCACTGCCCGCAGAGATTCCATCTTGAATTTGAACACCCACAGATATGGGTTTAGAGACTTCAGGTTCAAGATGGGTTAAACCGAACAGTCTGGTTTTGGAACGACAAAAAGACTGGAATAAAATCCCCTGTTGTGTAACGGAGGAGGTATTGGAACCACCACCCTTGTACGCAAAATTTTTTGAAGAGTCTCTTGCAAGGTAACTTTTGCTGTGGGTAAAACTGGTAAGCCAGATTTGAAAAAACTGTGAGGATGAAGTGCTTGAAATTTTAGCTGGCATCCCTGGGAAATGAGGTCCCTCACGCAAGTATCCCAGCAGGACTTCGCCCACACGTGGGCGAAGTGTTGAAGGCGAGCACCTACCTGAAAGTCGCCTTGCTGCTCGGGCAAAACAGTCACGCGGAAAGCTTAGCAGCAGGGGATCCGGTGGTCTGGTCCAGGGACACAACAGTTGCAGGTTTACGGGACTTGCCACGAGATCCTCTGGAAGTGGTGGAGACCCCTCGGCCCCTGCCTCTGAAGCTTGCCACGCGAAAGGACTGCAAGGTGAGACCTGTGCAGAACGTCAAGCAGGTGGCGCAGCAGACGGCAGATAGGTAGACTTACCCACCGTTGCCTGGGAGAGCTATTTATTTAACTCATCCCCAAATAAGGCATCACCTGTACAGGGAAGATTTTCTACACCCTTTTTGGAATCTGCGTCCGCTGACCATTGACGTAACCACTATCCATATAGCATAAAACACCAAAAATGGACACCACTGAGGAGACAGACGCTAGAGGTCACATATCACCTCTAGCGCGGTCTCCTTGGCTGCAGGCATTTTAAGAGTTTTTTTTTTACAATGCTATGGACGGAAGGGCTTCCGCAGCCCCAGCACATATCAATCTACTGCGGGGGACTAGCAATATGTTTACTGATGCCAGCACCCGCCCTCCCAAACTTTACTGGGGCAGCTGCCAGGACGTTTACTGGAGCTGCGGGGGCTAGTGTATACTTATTCACAGCCCGCACCCGCCCTCACCCCTGACAACGGGCAGGAGACCCCGGCAATGCGCAGGAGACCCCTGGCAATGCGCAGGAGACTCCTGGCATGTGTGGAGCTTAAAATGGTGTCAGGGCCATAACGGTGTGTGGCATATTGCGTAATGGGCGTTACGGTGTGTGGCATATTGCGTAATGGGCATTACGGTGTGTGGCATATTGCGTAATGGGCATTACGGTGTGGCATAATGTGTAATGGGCAAATAATGTAAGGGGTATGAATCAGGATTTTTTTTTCTGTGGTAGGCAATGTCTGGGCGTGTGGGTTGTAAAACTGGGTTATAAGGTAGTCTTTTCCTGCAATGCCATACCCCTTGCAGCAAAGCCACTCCCCTTACAGTGAGGCCACACCCCTTTTCTCTAGGACGTGAAAATTATTTTTGCAAAGGTGCCCCAACCCACTGTAACTCCTCCCACATTACCCACAGCTCCGTCCACCACTGCCACCCCCCCCCCCCCCCACCACACGCACATACGGGAATTCCTGAACCTATTTTTCTACCAAAAATGTTACTGTTGCACTGCCGTCTCCCCCAACATAGACCTGCATTGGGGTACCCCATATACGGCGTGGGACTTTTTTTCCACCTTTCCAACTATTATATCCTCATCCGCTACCATTTATACACCTATCTACCGAGACTGTCAACATTTTCCCTTGGGATCTGTTTGGAGCAAACTAGACATAACATTGATTCAACACAGAGAGGTGGCACGCCACCCTCTAGTGGACTAAAAGACACTTTTAAATATCACCCATGAAGAGGCTGTTTACTACCATATTTTAATACCATCCCCCCCCCACCCACCTTTTTCTTTTCTTATCTTTTATTTTTACATTTTTCTATAATTGTGCACATGAATGTTTATCACCTCCATCATTGCAATCAGTTATAACCGAGAATACATGATGTTTATTCTGTAGCCAACAGTGAAGGTTCACATATATTGTTTATTATATTGTGTCTTTAAATAACGAAGTAAAGAACACTTTTGCATATAAGGTTTATTGCATCCATTTTTTCCTACAGTCTTCAGGTGCATTTGCTAAATCCATTGCCAGGTAAGTTTTATGGTTTTCTTTTCTAACTTTTTCTTAATTTTCTTCAGTGATCAGTCTGTGGTTTATTTAGACACACATGGCTGATCACAGGCGCAAGCTCCTGCTCTTTCTGCCTGTCAGTGCAGGAGTAGAGGAACCAGATGGCACCCTAATTATGCCATATGAAGATGGTGTTATTATAACAGGGTTACCTAAATCACAGAGCTTACAAAAAAAAAAAAATGCTAATTTAAGGATTTGAAGGAGAATTTATCAAATTCTCATTCAATTGCCCTTTCATACACTTCTGTCATACCCCCCAAAAACTGAAAAGGGTGTGAAAAGACCTGTTTTCACGTTATTTTAGTAAAAATAATATTGAAAATATACCCGTAAGTGAAAATGTATTAACAATGTCAAAATAATACACACCTAACTGAGCATCTCAAACGCTAAAGATATTTGTTTATAAGATAGAAAAGTTGTATTACCCATTTGTTGTACTTAAGTGGTCCAGTAAAGCCCATTGCCTCAATTATCTTGGTAAAAGTTCCAACCTCTTCCTCCGATGGCCGAAGTTCATCTTTCGTTGTGCTGTTCTAGACCATGAAAACATTTTTAAAAAGGCATTTACAAAGATTCCCACTGTACTCATACGTAACAGCAAACACAAAACAAATATTTGGAAAAACAAAGTATAAACATTCAAGTTCTACATTATCTGTTTGTTTTTATGATTTTTTGTTTTTCGATTCATAACCTAAGATGACAAAACACTTCAGTTTGGCGTAAATATCACCAGCCCTTAACCACAGTGTATTTGTTTTACTGTATTCGTGTTTGGTGGTTGAGTCTTCCTTACAGAAGTAGCTATAAAGACCAGCGGTTGGGTTAACAACCTTTTATATATAAAGTCACAGATGAAGAGCAGAAAATAAACGGCTGACATTGGCATCTGCCCCAACAAAATATTCTAATATCAGAGGTAAACCACAATGTTTTATTACAAGAATCCAAGGGTTTAGTGAAATAAAGATAAATACACTAACAAGGGCCTTCTTTAGGTATAGTTTACAAATGGGCACTAGATGCTGTTTGTGCATGCAGAATCGGTTTGTCATTTCGCATGTTCGCATAGGCTGTGTATAACCATATGATGACATGCAAAAAGTAATCATCTCATCCACTTGTGTATTTATCACCTTGATATAGGCGTTATTTAGCATGTTTCTCTATGTTGGATGTAATTGTGAGTGGCCACAGTCCGACAAGGGCAAAATACAACTTAATTTATTCTGTAGGTTGAATGCAATTCTCATTATTTAGTTCTTGGATAAGATTAGAGCATTACTGGCCATGGAACATCCTACAGTCAATGAGAGCGTTATAACGTTAACAGTAGCACACTTCAGCATGTCTGTTTGTAACCATGTTTGAAGTGGAAAGCGCTAGGCCAACATGTAGCAGCAGTGGCATAGAAAGGTACTGAAGTTAGTGGGAGCGTAATATAGTAGCAAGGGCATGGCTGCATCCCGCTGTGGTGTGGCCACATTATATGTGCATGGCCCTCTGTATCTGGAAAAACCACAATTTTCAGTAACTGCCACATGCATTGGAGGAACCTACTTCCACTGCATTCAGCAGGAGCATATCTCCCAACCAACTCCCAAATTGGGACAACTGTCGGCAGGACTTGATTCAACCCCCTGTAGTCAAAAACACACATAGCTCAGTATGCCACACCTAGGGCTCCAAATGACAACCTCAGACATCTAACACATGGAGCCATTTGCTACCGCATACGAAGCCTGGCAATTCTAACTATTTCATACTAGTTGTAATGGCCAGTTTAAACCATTGCAGCTAAGCACATTACATAGATCTTCTTAGCTGCAATGGATTTATACTGACTATTACGCCTAGCTTTATATAGTTAGAATTACCAGGCTTCCTATACAGGAGCAAACAGCTCCATGGGATGCGAGTTCAAGCCCTGGGTATGGTATGCTGAGAAATGAGTGTTGGAAATAAAGGTGTGTCCTCATACATCTACTAAAGTAGGGGAGATCTTGGGAAACAGTGATCATTATATGGTCACATTCGACATTAGTTTCCAGAAACATTGCTATAAGGGTTCAACTAAGACCGTTAACTTTAGGAAAGCTAATTTCAATATGCTGAGACATTGATTGGGAAGTTTTGTTTCATGGTAAGAACACTGCTGAAATATACGTTATGGTAAGAACTTACCGTTGATAACGATATTTCTCCTAAGTCCACAGGATCACATTGTGATATGATGAAACGACAGTGGATTTGCACAAATTGGTCAAAGCTTTTCGGCCTCCCAGCATGCAACGGGCCCATCCATATATCCCCGCCTCCTGGCTCAGACAAATCAGTTGTTTTCACAAAGCTTAAGGCAGGAGCATCATAGAGAGCCCTAATCAGGCGAGAAGAACACACATGCACACCCTACCGTACAAGAAGGAAGAGGTTAGTGAGTAAAAGGATCATCAAATCAGGTGCATCAGGGTGGGATCTCTGTGGATCCTGTGGACTTGGGAGAAATACCATTATCAACAGTAAGTTCTTACCATAACGTATATTTCTCCGGCAGGGTCCACAGGTTATCCACAGGATAACATTGGGATTTCCCAAAGCAATTTAGTGGTGGGGACGCTCCTGATTGGACAGGAGAATCCTTCGTTTGAATTCAGCGTTCTGAGAGGCAAAGGTATCCACGGCATAATGTCTAATGAATGTGTTAATGGAAGACTATGGGGTATATGCAATTGCGGTCGAATTCGCGGCAATTTTCGCCGTTTTTCAAATTCGACCAAATTCGCCAGGTGAATTCCGGAAGGTGGCTTCCGGAATTCACCATATTCAATGAAAAACGGATTCGCCAGGGTCGCGGGCGAAAATCGGCCGATTTGGCGGATTTTGCCGCGATTTTAAAAAACGGGAAAAATCGTGGAAAACCCGAAGAAAAAATGGCGTGGGGTCCCCCCCCCAAAGCATAACCAGCCTCGGGCTCTTTGAGCTGGTCCTGGTTCTAAAAATGCAGGGGAAAAATTGGCCAGGGATCCCCCGTATTTTTAAAACCAGCACCGGGCTCTGCGCCTGATGCTGGTGCCAAAAATACGGGGGACAAAAAGAGTAGGGGTCCCCCGTATTTTTAACACCAGCATCGGGCTCCACTAGCTGGACAGATAATGCCACAGCCGGGGGTCACTTTTATGCCGTGCCCTGCGGCCGTGGCATTAAATATCAAACTAGTCACCCCTGGCCGGGGTACCCTGGGGGAGTGGGGACCCCTTCAATCAAGGGGTCCCCCCCCCCAGCCACCCAAGGGCCAGGGGTGAAGCCCGAGGCTGTCCCCCCCCCATCCAATGGGCTGCGGATGGGGGGGCTGATAGCCTTTGTGAAAATTAAAAGATATTGTTTTTTCCAGTAGTACTACAAGTCCCAGCAAGCCTCCCCCGCAAGCTGGTACTTGGAGAACCACAAGTACCAGCATGCGGGAGAAAAACGGGCCCGCTGGTACCTGTAGTACTACTGGGAAAAAAATACCCAAATAAAAACAGGACACAGACACCTTTGACAGTAAAACTTTATTACACACTACCGACACACACATACTTACCTATGTTGACACGCCGACTGCCACGGTCTCCGACGATCCGAGGGTACCTGTGAAAAAATGATACTCACCTTCCAGCGTCCAGAGAGATAAATCCACGTACTTGTTAAAAAAAAAGAAAACGCAAAAACCCGAGCCATACCGGACTAGAAAGGGGTCCAATGTTTTCACATCAGACCCCTTTCTCCCGAATGCCGGGACATCACGTGACTCCTGTCACTGATGTCCCTTCAGCCAATCAGGAAGCGCTACTGCCGTTGCGCTCACCTGATTGGCTGAGCGCTGTCTGTACTGTGACAGCGCCTCGCAAAGCCGCTCCATTACTTTCAATGGTGGGAACTTTGCGGGTAGCGGTGGGGTCACCCGCCGGTCAGCCGCTGACCGGCGGGTGACCTTACCGCTAGCCGCTAAGTTCCCACCATTGAATATAATGGAGGGAGCTGTGCGATGCGCTGTCACAGTGCAGACAGCGCTCAGCCAATCAGGTGAGCGCAACGAAGTTGCGCTTCCTGATTGGCTTAGAGACCTGTCTGTGACAGCTGTCACTGACAGGTCTCATTCGTGGAAAGGTGTCCCATGTGTCAGCATGGGACCCCTTTCAGTCCGGCATGGAGCGGGTGTTCGCTTTGTTTTTTTGCCAAGTACGTGGATTTATCTCTGGACCATGGCTGAGGTGAGTATATTGAACTTTTCTTTTCAGGTATCCGTGGATTCTACATGGAGAAGAGGACCGATGTCGGCGTGTGAACATAGGTAAGTATGTGTGTGTCGACGTATGAAATAAAGTTTTACTGTCGACGGTGTGTGTGTCCTGTTTTTATTTGGGTATTTTTTTCCCAGTAGTACTACAGGTACCAGCGGGCCCGTTTTTCTCCCGCATGCTGGTACTTGTGGTTCTCCAAGTACCAGCTTGCGGGGGAGGCTTGCTGGGACTTGTAGTACTACTGGAAAAAACAATATCTTTTTATTATCACAAAAGGCTATCAGCCCCCCCATCCGCAGCCCATTGGATGGGGGGGGACAGCCTCGGGCTTCACCCCTGGCCCTTGGGTGGCTGGGGGGGGGGACCCCTTGATTGAAGGGGTCCCCACTCCCCCAGGGTACCCCGGCCAGGGGTGACTAGTTGGATATTTAATGCCACGGCCGCAGGGCACGGCATAAAAGTGACCCCCGGCTGTGGCATTATCTGTCCAGCTAGTGGAGCCCGATGCTGGTGTTAAAAATACGGGGGACCCCTACTCTTTTTGTCCCCCGTATTTTTGGCACCAGCACCAGGCGCAGAGCCCGGTGCTGGTTTTAAAAATACGGGGGATCCCCTGTCAATTTTTTCCCCGCATTTTTAGAACCAGGACCAGCTCGAAGAGCCCGAGGCTGGTTATGCTTTGGAGGGGGGACCCCACGCCATTTTTTTTTATGATTTTACCGTTCCAGCATTAAAAAAAAAAATAAAAAAAAAATAATATTTTAAAAAATATATAAATAATATTTGTGCCTCCAAAAAAAAAAAAAAAAAAGTACCTAATCCCTTCTAATATAAATAGATCTTCTATTCCCAGAAAAAAAAACACAAAAAAAAACATGTTTAAAATTTTTTTATTTGTTTTCACCCTCCAAAGTGTGGCGGATTGAAAATGACGAATTTGCTGTCTAAAAGCCCTGCTGTCGAATTTCCAAACTTGAATTGAATATGCTTTGGTCGAATTGCAGCACTTGTATCATTGCAGAAAAGTCGAATGCGAAAAAAGTCGAATTGACAAAAGTCGAATTCTGAATGTCCGTTTTTTTGCGAAAAAGTACTGTACTGCATAGGCGAATTGATTTTTTGAGGCGAAAACGTTCCGGAATTCGACTTTTTCTGAAATTCGACCGCAATTGCATATACCCCTATGTGGCTGCCTTACATATCTGTTCTGCTGAAGAATCACGTTGTGCTGCCCATGATGGACCTACCTTACTAGTAAAGTGAGCAGAGACATTAGCCGGAAGAGGGAGATCAGCATGAGAATATGCTTCTGAAATAGTAATCCGAAGCCACCTCTCGCCAGTGTCTGCTTATCAGCACGCCATCCTCTCTTGAGAAATACGTAGAGAATGAAGAGAGAATCTGTCTTTCTGATGGCACTAGTACGATCCACATAGATCCTTAAGGTACGGACAAGGTCCAGCGATGCATCTCCCACAGAAAGGCCCTGTTCCTGTAAAGCCAGGACTACAATTTCTTTGTTAAGGTGAAATTTAGACGTAGATTTAGTTCTGAGAACCGCTCTATCTGGATAAAAGAACAGAAATGGAGGACGACATAACAATGCTCCTAAATTGGACAATCTCCTAGCTGACGCCATGGCCAGTAGAAAGAGAACTTTAGCTGTCAACAATTTAAGATTCACTTTTTTAAGTGGTTCAAATGGGGCAACTTGAAGGGCCTTTTAGGACTAAATTTAAGTTCCAAGGCACTGTAGGAGGAACAAAAGGAGGTTGAATGTGCAGCATTCCCTGGAAAAAAGTAAGCACATCCTGTAAGTTGGCAATTTTCTTTTGGAACCATACAGTCAATGCTGACAATTGCACTCTCAGGAAGCCACCTTCAAACCTTTATCCATTTCTGTCTGAAGAATACTAAGACCCTAGAAACTCTGAAAGACCTAGGGTCCATTTTCTGTTCACTGCACCAGTGAATATAGGCTTGCCATATTCTGTGATAAATTCGAGCTGAGGAAGGTTTCCTTGCTCTCAGCATTGTTTGAATTACCGTTATGAGAATCCTCTTGACTTCAGGATAGAGGTCTCAAGAGCCACGCCGTCAAAGGTCGATCCAGATGTCTGTGATAACAAGGACCCTGCATCAGTAGATCTGGACGTTGAGGGAGCAAGAATGGAGCATCCATCAACATGCTCTGCAGATCTGTGTACCAATGTCTTCTGGGCCAAGACGGAGCTATTAGTATCACGGCACCCTTTCCTTGCTTTATCTTTCTCACCACCCTGGGTAATAAGGTGATTGGAGGAAACACATAGGCCAGATGAAAGTTCCATCTCACCGACAGGGCATCCACAAAGATCGCTGTGGGATCCTTTGTTCTTGACCCGTATGCAAGAACTTTGTTGTTCTGACGGTACACCATGAGGTCTATCTCTGGCAACCCCCATTTGTCGACTAGTCTGGAAGACCTCCGGGTGTAGAGCTCATTCGCTTGCCTGAATGGCACGTCGACTGAGAAAATCCGCTTCCCAGTTTAGGACTCCCGGAACGAATACTGCGGACAAGGCTGGATGATGAAGTTCTGCCCACTTTAGTGTGCGACTTACCTCCTTCACAGCTTTTTGGCTGCGAGTTCCTCCCCGATGGTTGAGGTACGCTACTGCTGTCACATTGTCCGAGCGGATATGAACTGGTTTTCCCTGAAGGATGTCCTTTGCCTGAACCATTGCCCCTGGAAAAAAAAAAGAATTTACTCACCGGTAATTCTATTTCTCGTAGTCCGTAGTGGATGCTGGGAACTCCGTAAGGACCATGGGGAATAGCGGGCTCCGAAGGAGACTGGGCACTCTAAAAGAAAGATTAGGTACTATCTGGTGTGCACTGGCTCCTCCCTCTATGCCCCTCCTCCAGACCTCAGTTAGGGAAACTGTGCCTGGAAGAGCAGACACAATAAGGAAAGGATTTGGAATCCCGGGTAAGACTCATACCAGCCACACCAATCACACCGTACAACTCGTGATACTATACCCAGTTAACAGTATGAATAACAACTGAGCCTCACGAAAAGATGGCTCATAACAATAACCCTTTAGTTAGGCAATAACTATATACAAGTATTGCAGACAATCCGCACTTGGGATGGGCGCCCAGCATCCACTACGGACTACGAGAAATAGAATTACCGGTGAGTAAATTCATATTTTCTCTGACGTCCTAGTGGATGCTGGGAACTCCGTAAGGACCATGGGGATTATACCAAAGCTCCCAAACGGGCGGGAAAGTGCGGATGACTCTGCAGCACCGAATGAGCAAACTCAAGGTCCTCCTCAGCCAGGGTATCAAACTTGTAGAATTTTGCAAATGTGTTTGATCCCGACCAAGTAGCAGCTCGGCAAAGCTGTAAAGCCGAGACCCCTCGGGCAGCCGCCCAAGAAGAGCCCACCTTCCTCGTGGAATGGGCTTTTACGGATTTAGGATGCGGCAGTCAAGCCGCAGAAAGTGCAAGTTGAATCGTGCTATAGATCCAGCGAGCAATAGTCTGCTTTGAAGCAGTAGCACCCAGCTTGTTGGGTACATACAGGATAAATAGCGAGTCAGTTTTCCTGACTCTAGCCATCCTGGAAACATAGATTTTCAGGGCCCTGACTACGTCCAGCAACTTGGAATCCTCCAAGTCCCGAGTAGCCGCAGGCACCACAATAGGTTGGTTCAAATGAAACGCTGATACCACCTTAGGAAGAAATTGGGAACGAGTCCTCAATTCCGCCCTATCCATATGAAAAATCAGATAAGGGCTTTTACATAACAAAGCCGCCAATTCTGATACACGCCTGGCCGAAGCCAAGGCCAACAGCATGACCACTTTCCGCGTGAGATATTTTTGCTCCACGGTTTTGAGTGGCTCAACCAATGCGACTTTAGGAAATCCAACACCACGTTGAGATCCCAAGGTGCCACTGGAGGCACAAAAGGGGGCTGAATATGCAGCACTCCTTTAACAAAAGTCTGAACTTCAGGCAGTGAAGCCAGTTCGTTTTGGAAGAAAATCGACAGAGCCAAAATCTGGACCTTAATGGAACCTAAGTTGAGGCCCATAGTCACCCCTGACTGTAGGAAGTGCAGAAATCGACCCAGCTGAAATTCCTCCATTGGGGCCTTCCAGGCCTCACACCAAGCAACATATTTCCGCCATATGCGGTGATAATGTTTTGCGGTCACATCCTTCCTAGCTTTAATCAGCGTAGGAATGACTTCCTCCGGAATGCCCTTTTCCTTTAGGATCCGGTGTTCAACCGCCATGCCGTCAAACGCAGCCGCGGTAAGTCTTGGAACAGACAGGGCCCCTGCAGCAGCAGGTCCTGTCTGAGCGGCAGAGGCCATGGGTCCTCTGAGATTAATTCTTGAAGTTCCGGGTACCAAGCTCTTCTTGGCCAATCCGGAACAATGAGTATAGTTCTTACTCCTCTCCTTCTTATTATTCTCAGTACCTTGGGTATGAGAGGAAGAGGAGGGAACACATAAACCGACTGGTACACCCACGGTGTCACTCGAGCGTCCACAGCTATCGCCTGAGGGTCCCTTGACCAGGCGCAATATCTTTTTAGCTTTTTGTTGAGGCGGGACGCCATCATGTCCACCTGTGGCCGTTCCCAACGGTTCACAATCAGCTGGAAGACCTCTGGATGAAGTCCCCACTCTCCCAGGTGGAGGTCGTGCCTGCTGAGGAAGTCTGCTTCCCAGTTGTCCACTCCCGGAATGAACACTGCTGACAGTGCTATCACGTGATTCTCCGCCATCAAAGAATCCTTGTGGCTTCTGCCATTGCCACCCTGCTTCTTGTGCCGCCCTGGCGGTTTACATGGGCGACCGCTGTGATGTTGTCTGACTGAATCAGAACCGGTTGGTTTTGAAGCAGGGGTTCTGCTTGACTCAGGGCGTTGTAAATGTCCCTTAGTTCCAGAATATTTATGTGTAGGGAAGTTTCCTAACTTGACCATTGTCCTTGGAAGTTACTTCCCTGGGTGACTGCCCCCCAACCTCGGAGGCTTGCATCCGTGGTCACCAGGAGCCAGTCCTGTATGCCGAATCTGCGGCCTTCGAGCAGATGAGCACTCTGCAGCCACCACAGCAGAGACACCCTGGCCCTCGGGGACAGGGTGATTAACCGATGCATCTGGAGATGCGATCCGGACCACTTGTCCAATAGATCCAACTGGAAGATCCTTGCATGGAATCTGCCGCATGGACTTGCTTCGTAGGAAGCTACCATCTTTCCCAGGACTCGCGTGCAGTGATGCACCAACACCTGCTTTGGTTTCAGGAGGACCCTGACCAGAGATGATAATTCCTGGGCCTTCTCCTCCGGGAGAAATATCTTCTTCTGTTCTGTGTCCAGAATCATGCCCAAGAACAGCAGACGCGTCGCAGGAATCAGCTGCGACTTTGGGATATTCAGAATCCAGCCGTGCTGATGCAGCACTTCCTGAGATAGTGCCACGCCGACTAGCAACTGCTCTTTGGACCTCGCCTTTATAAGGAGATCGTCCAAGTACGGAATAATCATGACTCCCTTCTTTCGGAGGAGCATCATCATTTCGGCCATCACCTTGGTAAATACCCACGGTGCCGTGGACAGACCAGACGGCAACGTCTGGAATTGGTAATGACAGTTCTGTACCACACCCTTGAGGTACTTTGAACTTGAACTTTTTTATATAAATGTTCAAGGATTTTAAATTTAGAATGGGTCTCACCGAACCGTCTGGTTTCGGTACCACAACATTGTGGAATAGTAACCCCGTCCCTGTTGAAGGAGGGGTACCTTGATTATCACCTGCTGAAGATACAGCTTGTGAATTGCCGCCAGTACTACCTCCCTTTCTCTGAGGGCAGCAACCAAGGCTGATTTGAGGTAACGGCGAGGGGGAGTCGCCTCGAACTCCAGCTTGTATCCCTGTGATACTACTTGCAGAACCCAGGGATCCATCTGTGAGCGAGCCCACTGGTCGCTGAAGTTCCGGAGACGCGCCCCCACCGCACCTGGCTCAGCCTGTGGAGCCCCAGCGTCATGCGGTGGACTTAGAGGAAGCGGGGGAAGATTTTTGATCCTGGGAACTGGCTGTCTGGTGCAGCCTTTTTCCTTCTTCCCTTGCCTCTGGCAGAAAGGAAGCGCCTTTGACCCGCTTGCTTTTCTGAGGCCGAAAGGGCTGTACCTGATAATACGATGCTTTCTTAGGCTGTGAGGGAACCTGAGGTAAAAATTTTGACTTCCCAGCTGTTGCTGTGGATACGAGGTCCGAGAGACCATCCCCAAACAATTCCTCACCCTTATAAGGCAGAATCTCCATGTGCCTTTTAGAATCAGCATCACCTGTCCACTGCCGGGTCCATAATACCCTCCTAGCAGAAAATTAGATTTTACTCACCGGTAAATCTATTTCTCGTAGTCCGTAGTGGATGCTGGGAACTCCGTAAGGACCATGGGGAATAGACGGGCTCCGCAGGAGACTGGGCACTCTAAAAGAAAGATTAGGTACTATCTGGTGTGCACTGGCTCCTCCCTCTATGCCCCTCCTCCAGACCTCAGTTAGGATACTGTGCCCGGAAGAGCTGACACAATAAGGAAGGATTTTGAATCCCGGGTAAGACTCATACCAGCCACACCAATCACACCGTATAACTCGTGATACTATACCCAGTTAACAGTATGAAATATAACTGAGCCTCTCAACAGATGGCTCAACAATAACCTTTTAGTTAGGCAATAACTATATACAAGTATTGCAGACAATCCGCACTTGGGATGGGCGCCCAGCATCCACTACGGACTACGAGAAATAGATTTACCGGTGAGTAAAATCTTATTTTCTCTGACGTCCTAGTGGATGCTGGGAACTCCGTAAGGACCATGGGGATTATACCAAAGCTCCCAAACGGGGGGGAGAGTGCGGATGACTCTGCAGCACCGAATGAGAGAACTCAAGGTCCTCCTCAGCCAGGGTATCAAATTTGTAGAATTTAGCAAACGTGTTTGCCCCTGACCAAGTTGCAGCTCGGCAAAGTTGTAAAGCCGAGACCCCTCGGGCAGCCGCCCAAGATGAGCCCACTTTCCTCGTGGAATGGGCTGTTACTGATTTAGGATGCGGCAATCCAGCCGCAGAATGCTCCAGCTGAATTGTGCTACAAATTCAGCGAGCAATAGTCTGCTTAGAAGCAGGAGCACCTATTTTGTTGGGTGCCTACAGGATAAAAAATGAGTCAGTTTTCCTGACACCAGCAGTCCTGGAAATATAAATTTTTAAGGCCCTGACTACGTCCAGTAACTTGGAATCTTCCAAGTCCCTAGTAGCCGCAGGCACTACAATAGGTTGGTTCAAGTGAAAAGCTGATACCACCTTAGGGAGAAACTGGGGACGAGTCCTCAATTCTGCCCTATCTATATGGAAAATCAGATAAGGGCTTTTACATGACAAAGCCGCCAATTCTGACACACGCCTGGCCGAAGCCAAGGCCAATAACATGACCACTTTCCACGTGAGACATTTCAAATCCACAGTTTTAAGTGGCTCAAACCAATGTGATTTTAAGAAACTCAACACCACGTTGAGATCCCAAGGTGCCACAGAAGGCACAAAAAAGGGGCTGAATATGTAGCACTCCCTTTACAAATGTCTGAACTCCAGGCAGTGAAGCCAGTTCTTTCTGGAAGAAAATCGACCGAGCCGAAATCTGGACCTTAATGGAACCCAAATTTAGGCCCATAGTCACTCCTGACTGTAGGAAGTGCAGAAAACGACCCAGCTGAAATTCCTCTGTTGGGGCCTTCCTGGCCTCACACCACGCAACATATTTTCGCCAAATACGGTGATAATGGTTTGCGGTTACTTCTTTCCTGGCTTTTATCAGCGTAGGAATGACTTCCTCCGGAATGCCCTTTTGCTTTAGGATCCGGAATTCAACCGCCATGCCGTCCAACGCAGCCGCGGTAAGTCTTGGAACAGACAGGGCCCCTGCTGTAGCAGATCCTGTCTGAGCGGTAGAGGCCATGGGTCCTCTGAAATTATTTCTTGAAGTTCTGGGTACCAAGCTCTTCTTGGCTTATCCGGAACCACGAGTATCGTTCTTACTCCTCGTATTCTTATTATTCTCAGTACCTTTGGTATGAGAGGCAGAGGAGGGAATACATAAACCGACTGGAACACCAACAGTGTCACTAGAGCGTCCACAGCTATTGCCTGAGGGTCCCTTGACCTGGCGCAATATCTAGTTTTTTGCTTAGGCGGGACGCCATCATGTCCACCTGTGGCCTTTCCCAACGGTTTACCAACAGTTGGAAGACTTCTGGATGAAGTCCCCACTCTCCCGGGTGTCGGTCGTGTCTGCTGAGGAAGTCTGCTTCCCAGTTGTCCACTCCCGGAATGAACACTGCTGACAGTGCTAAGATGTGATTTTCCGCCCATCGGAGAATCCTTGTGGCTTCTGCCATCGCCATCCTGCTTCTTGTGCCGCCCTGTCGGTTTACATGGGCGACTGCCGTGATGTTGTCTGATTGGATCAGTACCGGCTGGTTTTGAAGCAGAGGCCTTGCCAGACTTAGGGCATTGTAAATGGCCCTCAGTTCCAGAATATTTATGTGTAGGGACGACTCCTGACTTGACCAAAGTCCTCGGAAATTTCTTCCCTGTGTGACTGCCCCCCAGCCTCGAAGGCTGGCATCCGTGGTTACCAGGACCCAGTCCTGTATGCCGAATCTGCGGCCCTCTTGAAGATGAGCACTCTGCAGCCACCACAGTACAGATAACCCTGTCTCCAAGGACCAGGGTATCAGCCGATGCATCTGAAGATGCGATTCCGACCACTTGTCCAAGAGGTCCCACTGAAAGGTTCTTGCATGGAACCTGCCGAATGGAATTTTGCTTCGTAAGAAGCTACCATTTTTCCCAGGACTCGTGTGCAGTGATGCACCGATACCTGTTTTGGTTTCAGGAGGTCTCTGACTAGAGATGACAGCTCCTTGGCTTTCTCCTGCGGGAGACACACTTTTTTTCTGTTCTGTGACCAGAACCATCCCCAGGAACAGCAGGCGTGTGGTAGGAACCAGCTGTGACTTTGGAATGTATAGAATCCATCCGTGCTGTTGTAGCACTTCCCGAGATAGTGCTACTCCGACCAACAACTGCTCCATGGACCTCGCCTTTATAAGGAGATCGTCCAAGTACGGGATAATTAAAAACTCCCTTTTTTCGAAGGAGTATCATCATTTCTGCCATTACCTTGGTAAAGACCCTCGGTGCCGTGGACAGTCCAAACGGCAGTGTTTGGAATTGGTAATGGCAATCCTGTACCACAAATCTGAGGTACTCCTGGTGAGGATGGTAAATGGGGACATGTAGGTAAGCATCCTTGATGTCCAGGGATACCATGTAATCCCCCTCCTCCAGGCTTGCAATAACCGCCCTGAGCGATTCCATCTTGAACTTGAATTTTTTTATGTATGTGTTCAAGGACTTCAAATTTAAAATGGGTCTCACCGAACCGTCCGGTTTCGGTACCACAAACAGTGTGGAATAGTAACCCCGTCCATGTTGAAGTAGGGGCACCTTGACTATCACCTGCTGGGAATACAGCTTGTGAATTGCCTCTAGCACAGCCTCCCTGGCTGAGGGAGTTGTCGGCAAGGCAGATTTGAGGAAACGGCGGGGGGGAGACGCCTCGAATTCCAGCCTGTACCCCTGAGATACTACTTGAAGGATCCAGGGATCCACCTGTGAGCGAGCCCACTGATCGCTGAAATTTTTGCGGCGGCCCCCCACCGTACCTGGCTACGCCTGTGTAACCCCCGCGTCATGCGGTGGACTCAGAGGAAGCGGGGGAAGAATTTTGATTCTGGGAACTGGCTGACTGGTGCAGCTTTTTCCCTCTTCCCTCGTCTCTGTGCAGAAAGGAAGCGCCTTTGACCCGCTTGCTTTTCTGAAGCCGAAAGGACTGTACCTGATAATACAGTGCTTTCTTAGGCTGTGAGGAAACCTGAGGTAAAAAAATTTCTTCCCAGCTGTTGCTGTGGATACGAGGTCCCAGAGACCATCCCCAAACAATTCCTCACCCTTATAAGGCTCTATGTGCCTTTTAAAGTCAGCATCACCTGTCCAGTGTCGGGTCTCTAATACCCTCCAGACAGAATGGCCATTGCATTAATTCTGGATGCCAGCCGGCAAAATATCCCTCTGTGCATCCCTCATATATAAGACGACGACTTATGTTCGCAAAATAGTATCCCTGTTTGACAGGGTTACAGACCACGCTGCAGCAGCACTATCTGCAGGTCTCAGTCTAGTACCTGAGTGTGTAAATACAAACTTCAGGATAGCCTCCTGCTTTTTATCAGCAGGTACCTTCAAAGTGGCCGTATCCTAAGACGGCAGTGCCACCTTTTTTGACAAACGTGTGAGCGCCTTATCCACCCTAGGGGATATCTCCCAGCGTAACTTATCCTCTGGCGGGAAAAGGTACGCCATCAGTAACTTTTTAGAAATTACCAGTTTCTTATCGGGGGAACCCACGCTTTCACACACTTCATTCACTCATTTGATGGGGGAACAAAACACTGCCTGCTTTTTCTCCCCAAACATAAAACCCTTTTTTAGTGGTACTTGGGTTAATGTCAGAAATGTGTAACACATTTTTTATTGCCGGATCATGTAACGGATGTTCGTAGTGGATTGTGTATATGTCTCAACCTCGTCGACACTGGAGTCAGACTCCGTGTCGACATCTGTGTCTGCCATCTGAGGGAGCGGGCGTTTTTGAGCCCCTGATGGCCTTTGAGACGCCTGGGCAGGTGCGGGCTGAGAAGCCGGCTGTCCCATAGCTGTTACGTCATCCAGCCTTTTATGTAAGGAGTTGACACTGTCGGTTAATACCTTCCACCTATCCATCCACTCTGGTGTCGGCCCACAGGGGGCGACATCCCATTTATCGGCATCTGCTCCGCCTCCACATAAGCCTCCTCATCAAACATGTCGACACAGCCGTACCAACATACCGCACACACACAGGGAATGCTCTGACTGAGGACAGGACCCCACACAGCCCTTTGGGGAGACAGAGAGAGAGTATGCCAGCACACACCAGAGCGCTATATAATGTAGGGATAAACACCATCACTGAGTGAATTTTCCCCAATAGCTGCTTGTATAAACAATATTGCGCCTACATTTAGTGCCCCCCCTCTCTTTTTAACCCTTTGAGCCTGAAAACTACAGGGGAGAGCCTGGGGAGCTGTCTTCCAGCTACACTGTATAGAGAAAATGGCGCCAGTGTGCCGAGGGAGATAGCTCCGCCCCTTTTTCGCAGACTTTTCTCCCGCTTTTTTATGGATTCTGGCAGGGGTAATTATCACATATATAGCCTCTGGGGCTATATATTGTGATTATTTTGCCAGCCAAGGTGTTTTTATTGCTGCTCAGGGCGCCCCCCCCCCCCCCAGCGCCCTGCACCCTCAGTGACCGGAGTGTGAAGTGTGTATGAGGAGCAATGGCGCACAGCTGCAGTGTTGTGCGCTACCTTGGTGAAGACTGAAGTCTTCTGCCGCCGATTTTCCGGACCATCTTCATGCTTCTGGCTCTGTAAGGGGGACGGCGGCGCGGCTCCGGGAACGAACACCAAGGACGGGTCCTGCGGTCGATCCCTCTGGAGCTAATGGTGTCCAGTAGCCTAAGAAGCCCAAGCTAGCTGCAAGCAGGTAGGTTCGCTTCTTCTCCCCTTAGTCCCTCGTTGCAGTGAGCCTGTTGCCAGCAGGTCTCACTGTAAAATAAAAAACCTAACATATACTTTCTTTCTAGGAGCTCAGGAGAGCCCCTAGTGTGCATCCAGCTCGGCCGGGCACAGAAATCTAACTGAGGTCTGGAGGAGGGGCATAGAGGGAGGAGCCAGTGCACACCAGATAGTACCTAATCTTTCTTTTAGAGTGCCCAGTCTCCTGCGGAGCCCGTCTATTCCCCATGGTCCTTACGGAGTTCCCAGCATCCACTAGGACGTCAGAGAAAATAAGATTTTACTTACCGATAAATCTATTTCTCGGAGTCCGTAGTGGATGCTGGGGTTCCTGAAAGGACCATGGGGAATAGCGGCTCCGCAGGAGACAGGGCACAAAAAGTAAAGCTTTTCCAGATCAGGTGGTGTGCACTGGCTCCTCCCCCTATGACCCTCCTCCAGACTCCAGTTAGGTACTGTGCCCGGACGAGCGTACACAATAAGGGAGGATTTTGAATCCCGGGTAAGACTCATACCAGCCACACCAATCACACCGTACAACTTGTGATCTAAACCCAGTTAACAGTATGATAACAGCGGAGCCTCTGAAAGATGGCTTCCTTCAACAATAACCCGAATTAGTTAACAATAACTATGTACAATTATTGCAGATAATCCGCACTTGGGATGGGCGCCCAGCATCCACTACGGACTCCGAGAAATAGATTTATCGGTAAGTAAAATCTTATTTTCTCTATCGTCCTAGTGGATGCTGGGGTTCCTGAAAGGACCATGGGGATTATACCAAAGCTCCCAAACGGGCGGGAGAGTGCGGATGACTCTGCAGCACCGAATGAGAGAACTCCAGGTCCTCCTTAGCCAGAGTATCAAATTTGTAAAATTTTACAAACGTGTTCTCCCCTGACCACGTAGCTGCTCGGCAAAGTTGTAATGCCGAGACCCCTCGGGCAGCCGCCCAAGATGAGCCCACCTTCCTTGTGGAGTGGGCCTTTACAGATTTAGGCTGTGGCAGGCCTGCCACAGAATGTGCAAGTTGGATTGTGCTACAGATCCAACGAGCAATCGTCTGCTTAGACGCAGGAGCACCCATCTTGTTGGGTGCATACAATATAAACAACGAGTCAGATTTTCTGACTCCAGCTGTCCTTGCAATATATATTTTTTTTTTTTTTTAAATCAAGTACTTTTTTTATTTGTTTTTTTTAACATTTATACATAACTCAAAACAAACATCAACATTCTATTGACTGTAACAGTTGCCATCAATAAAATTATATATGATAAAATTCAACATTCTGTGTGTGCGTCAATTATAGTCACTGAAAGTTTCTTATCAAACGACATCTGTGTAAAGAAGGACTAAGTGTCCAGTATCGGTCTGCCCAACCTTGTGCTGCACCAACGGTCCCATTTCTCTGTAAATTGAGAGGAGGAACCCCTTATCTTATACATATATCTCTCGTGTCGTACTACTGAGTTTACCAACGCCCTCCATTGCTCCACCCTAGGCATGTCAGCTGAGAACCAAACCCTGGCAATGACAACCCTCGCCAGCGTAGTGAGACACAGGACATATTTGTATAGTACCACAGAGTGTGTTTCCTCAAGATCTAATCCAAACAGACATAGGCCGGGGTCTAGTATGGGGAGGGATGGGGCAGTCATGGTTATATCACCCCATACCTTTCGCCAAAAAAGGGAAATTGCGGGGCAGTCCCATAACAAATGCCAGAATCCGGCATCGGTCTCCCGGCATCTGGGGCAGCAAGAGTTATCTCTGATACCAGCCCTCTGCATAGTGACAGGAGTTCGATACACCCTGTGCAGAATGTAAAAAAAGACTTGTTTATATCGTATACATGGCGTAGTGTATTTAATGGAGCCCAGGATCTGGATCCACTGCTCCTGGGATAAAGGTCCCAAATCAGTCTCCCATTTGATGCGAAGTGTGTTCAAATGGTCGCGACCATATTTATTATTCAAAGCAGTATATATGACAGATATTTTTCCCCTTCGACTAAGAGAAGTGAGCAACGACTTAACGGGTGAGTCTGCAATTGGAGGTGAGCCATGAGGAAACTGGGTCTGCACAGCATGTCTAAGTTGAAAGTACCGAAACAAGGCAGTGTTAGGTATATCAAATTCGAGTTTCAATTGCTGAAAAGACTTGAGCACTCCATCTTGGTAGAGTTGTTTTAGAGATATTACACCCTTAGTTATCCAAATATTATCTGGAGATATCTTGTATAACTCTGAATACGTACTATTAAACCATAGTGGAGTACTGGCATCCTGCCCCTCCCAACCATATATAGTATGTGCATAGCGCCAGATTAGCAAGGCTTGGCGTAACAAGGGAGGCAAACCAGAAGCCGCACGGCCAGAAAGAAGAAGTTGAAGAGGAGAAAAGGAGAAAGCAGGAGAGCACCTCACCCGCTCAGCCAGAAGACCCCCCATTGTTGGATCCAAAGAATCTCCAGTCCACTCACCAAGATGGGACATTTGCGCCGCTACGTAATATAGTCTCAGATTGGGAAGACTCGCACCCCCCGAGAGTTGTGACCTACTCAGCGTTTTAATAGAGACTCTTGCTGGTTTATTACCCCATACAAATGAGGACATGACGCCCTCAATTATAGTGAAGACTTTTTTCGGAAGGTAGACCGGAGAGTTATGTAGGGCATATAGGAACTTTGGTTGCATTATCATTTTGAATAAATTAACCCGACCCAGGATAGACAGTGGTAGTTTTTTCCAGCTATGCGCCCTCTCTTTAAATGACATCGTAATGGGGTCGATATTTTGGGCCACATAACTGCCAGAGGGGTGATCCAGATACCCAAGTATTTAAACCGCAGCGTCCACTGCAGGGGGTACACTCCCCGGGTATTTTCAGGGAGAAAGCCAGACAAGGGAAAAATATGCGATTTATCCCAGTTGATTAATAAACCAGAAAAAACTCCAAATTCCTCCACTACCCGCAGCATAGCCTGCAGGGAGCCCTCTGAGTCCTGTAAGAAAAGGAGCATATCGTCTGCATACAGGGCCACAACATCCACATGACCCCCAACCTTAATACCCCTAATCTCGTCATTAGATCGTAGCAAGGCGGCCAACGGCTCCACGGCAATTGCGAACAGCGCAGGGGATAGGGGGCAACCCTGTCGAGTGCCCCTCTCCAACGCAAACATCTCTGACGTGAAACCATTGGCCGTCACACGGGCCATAGGTAAAAAATACAATAGCTGGAGAAATTTAATAAAGCGAGGGCCAAAAGCAAACTTTTCCAGTACCCCCCACAGATAAGTCCACTCTACTGAGTCGAATGCTTTGGCTGCATCCAGGGACACCACCACCGAGTCCAACTCCCCCAGATCGCGCCTCTGTAGGTGACAAAACAGTCTACGTAAATTTTGGGCAGTTGATTTACCTGGCATAAATCCCGTCTGATCTGGGTGAATGATTGTTGTGATAACTAAGTTCAATCTAGATGCCAAGATTTTTGCCAGTATCTTGACATCCGTATTGAGGAGGGAAATAGGTCTGTAAGACTCGGGGCGTAGGGGGTCTTTTCCCGGTTTCAGCAAGACAATTATATTTGCCTCGGCCATAGAGCGAGGGAGAGTCCCACCCTCCAATAATAGGTCAAATAATTGTAAAAGATAGGGGGCGAAAAAGCTGCTAAATTTCTTATAAACTTCACCCGGAAGTCCATCACAACCCGGTGCCTTAGACGCTGGAAGGGACAGGATCGCAGCGTTCACCTCCTCTAGAGTAATTGGTGCATCTAGAGCCCTAGAGTCTTCCTGGGACAGACAGGGCAAATCCAACCGAGCCAAATATTCCCTCAATTGATCAGTGGAGTAAGTGGCTCGGGATGTATATAGCGAGGAATAGTAACTACGAAATGTCTCAGACACCGCCGAGCCCGAGTAACACATTTGGCCGTCAGAGTTCCTCACACATTGAATCATTGTTCTAGTAGATTCAGACCGAGCCAAAAAAGCTAAATAACTGCCATTCATCTCCGCCTGAAAATAGTGTGCATGTCCCGCAAAAAGGAGTCTACGCCTGGACTTCTCATATAAGCAATCGGACCACTCTCCCTGCGCGTCTCGCCACAACAGTTCATCAGAACGTAAATGTGTAGCTATATATTGGGATTCCAACTGCTGACACAAGGCCTCCAGTCTTATTTCCTCCCTTTTACTAGATGATTTAACCTCAGATATTCGTTTTATAAAGGAGCCCCGCTGGAACGCTTTGAAAGCGTCATGTTTGACCGCCAGCTCGGTACAAGACAGATTACAAACCTGGAACCCTTCCCAGGCATCAACCAAATCCGCACCCTCCCCTAATAAGGTTAACCAGAAGGGATTAAGTTTCCACATTTTTGCACCGCGCTCCCAACCGACACTAACTGTAAGTGATACAGGAGAGTGATCCGATATACCCCTAGGAAGATAGTCCACCGCCAACACATCAGGGGACAAGTCAGGAGAGATCAAGATCAAATCAATGCGAGAGAAGGCATGATAGGTAGCGGAGTGGCAGGAGAACTGATTAGCCGTGGGATTGCGACTCCTCCATACATCCACCAACCCCAATTCCCCCACCAGTCGTGCAAATGGAGTAGGGGATTCAGAAGGGGAGGGAGAAGCAACCGACTCTCTCCATCTGTCCAGGGCGTGATCCATCACATTGTTAAAATCCCCCAAGCATATCACTGGGGCAGCAGGGGATTGGGCTAGAAATCGGGCAGCATGCCGCAGAACCTCATTGTTATATGGCGGGGGGACATAGACAGCTAATATGTGGAATAATCTACGATTAATATGTGCGCGCAGAAAGACGTATCTGCCATATTGATCTGTTTCACAGGAGTCTAGGTGAAATTGTATAGATTTTCTAATTAATACAGAGACACCCCTAGCGCTACCTGAGAAAGTGGAGTGGTAAACATGACTAATCCAGGGTTTCTTGAGTGCCAATACCCTACTTCCAACCAAATGGGTTTCGGAGAGACAAATTATGTCTGCCTGGTATTTTTTAACCTGAGTCAAGATCAACGATCTCTTAATTTTTTCGTTCAAACCCCTGACGTTCCAGCTGAGCAGACGAAGCTCCCTAGACACAGCAGACATATAAAGTAGGCAAGAAAAGGGTAGCAGGATATAAAAGAGAGACAAATATCAGAGCCTGGCCGTTCCGGGTCGCAGAGCATTGTAGGCTGTGAATAGGGACACCCAGTCCCCCCATGTCCCTGGAAACAGAGGAAATCAAAGCAATATCTTTCGTAAACATCGCAACACAACAGAGCACACACATAAACAAAAATTGATGGCATGAAAAAAAACAAACTAACCCCCCCCACTCCCACCCTGTATCACCTTGGAAACTTAAGGTATACCTGGATCCCATAACTCCCACCAAATTAACTAAACTAAGGGATAGGGGCCTAACCAAGAGCCCAAAGAAGAGCCCCTACACTATCTTCGGCATAGGCTCTCCATAGAATACCGATAGAAGTAGTGCCCTAACCCTGAAAAAACATATCTAGCAGCGTACTTCAACCGTAATAATCAAACAAAAGGGGGGAAAACACAAGAACCCTCATTGATATTAGGTTGCCCGACATTACCCCATCAAAGCATTGCTTATGCACTCACAGTGTGGCTAGCAAAATAAGAATATGAGACAATTAGGCTTAGCATTAGGAGAGCAATAAATCAACAATTGTGCAGTAACACATCATCGAGGAGGGTGAGGCTGTCGTTCCAGCCATGCAGCAGCATCTTGAGGAGTCGAAAAAAAAAGAGTGGTGTTATCAAACACCACACGCAGCCTGGCCGGAAACAGCATGGAGTACTGTATGTTACGGTCACGGAGTTGACGTTTGATTTGCAAAAACTGTGATCTACTCTTTTGCACCTCCAGGGCAAAATCAGGGAAAACGGATATATTATGTCCATCCAGTCGGAGAGGGCCCTGCGTCCGGGCCAGACGGAGTATAGCGTCACGGTCCTTAAAATGTAGGAAACGGGCAATGAATGTTCTAGACGGAGCTCCGGGTGGCGGCATTCTAGGCGGGAGTCTGTGTGCTCTTTCCACTGCAAATTGAGAGGTAAATGCTTCTCTGCCCAGTAAACTAACAAGCCAGGTTTCTAGAAATAATTCTGGGGAGGTGCCCTCCGCTTTTTCGGGGAGTCCAACAAACCGAATGTTGTTGCGCCGCAGTCTCCCCTCTATATCGGAAATTTTAGCCTGCATAGACACCATTTGGGTAGACAAGTCGGCCACTTTCGTCTGTAGGGGTGACGTATTATCTTCCAGAGTCGATATCCGATGTTCAGTTTCACCCACTCTTTCCCGGATTTTCTGTAGATCTTGTCTAAGCAGAGAGACGTCCGCCTGTACCTGCCCAATTTTGTCTGTGACCCTGTGTTCAGACGCAGAAATGGCCTGTAGTATCTGCTGGGTAGAGTGAACTCGCTCAGCGGGATCAGAGGCACCAACCTCTGTCGCAGGCGAGGATGGGTCAGTGTCACCCTGCTTTGCCGAATGAGACGGCTGCTGCGACCTAGCATATTTCTCCAGTTTCGCAGCGGCGTTAGCCGCGTTTTGACCTCCTTTCACCATTGCAGCACTGGGCGCGGAGTCAGGACACCGAGAATATTACAGCAAAAAAGTCTCCAATCAGTATGGGGACAGCACAGGGGGCCACCTGGGTCAGGCAGATATGATAAACAATAATATAGTAGAGCAGAGTGGGCTTATGGGCACACTGCAGAGTATTCTGTGTACAGGGAGTATTTCTGCACGGTAGCTAGTTTATGGGCACATGTGTGGCTATTGCAGAGAATCATTCATAGAGAGTATTCTCCCTTTCTCCTCCTCCACCCCTCCCCTGCAGCTATATATATTTCTTAATATATGTGGGGAGGAACCAAGTTCAGGGAACCTCTCTGTACATATCCATTAAGCCCAGGAGGGAGAGAGAGGGGCAGCCCCAGCCGCAGCTCACTCCGCCGTACAGCACCACAGGACAGAGAGGATATCAGGTGCAGGGGGAAATGTGCGAGCCTGCAAGATGGCGGTTTTCGCGGGCTTTCCTGCCCGCACTCACCCGTCCGCAGCACCTCCGCAGGGCTTCAGGCAAGTGCTGCCTCGATATGCCCGCCGGTCAGAGCCTCCCCCGTCTCGATCCCCCAGCCGGAGGATCACAGCAAGTCCGCCGCTGTTGTGAGCGCCGTAACGCGTCTTCCCGGACAGAGAGGCAGGGAGCCGGGGCGGCACGTCGGAGGTGTCAGATGCAGGGAGCCGCGTCTCGCACCGGACCAGTGTGGGTATGTGCAGGTGCAGTACAGTTACTTGTGTCAGCTGGCAGGTTACAGTAGCCACGGGTTAGGGGAGAAACGGATAGTTAAGCAGGATTTCTATGGAGAGCTAAATCTTCTCACTGCTACTCCATGCCTGTCCAAGCCACGCCCCTGCAATATATATTTTTAATGCTCTGACAGCGTCCAGTAACTTGGAGTCCTCCAAGTCACTTGTAGCCGCAGGCACTACAATAGGCTGGTTCAGATGAAATGCTGACACCACCTTAGGGAGAAAATGCGGACGAGTCCGCAGTTCTGCCCTGTCCGAATGGAAAATCAGATATGGGCTTTTGTAAGATAAAGCTGCCAGTTCTGACACTCTCCTGGCCGAAGCCAGGGCTAGAAGCATGGTCACTTTCCATGTGAGATATTTCAAATCCACCTTCTTTAGTGGTTCAAACCAATGAGATTTTAGAAAGTCCAAAACCACATTGAGATCCCACGGTGCCACTGGAGGCACCACAGGAGGCTGTATATGTAGCACTCCCTTAACAAAGGTCTGGACTTCAGGGACTGAAGCCAATTCTTTTTGAAAGAAAATCGACAGGGCCGAAATTTGAACCTTAATAGATCCCAATTTGAGACCCATAGACAATCCTGATTGCAGGAAATGTAGGAATCGACCCAGTTGAAATTCCTCTGTCGGAGCACTCCGATCTTCGCACCACGCAACATATTTTCGCCAAATTCGGTGATAATGTTGCACGGTTACTTCCTTCCTTGCTTTAATCAAAGTAGGAATGACTTCTTCCGGCATGCCTTTTTCCTTTAGGATCCGGCGTTCAACCGCCATGCCGTCAAACGCAGCCGCGGTAAGTCTTGAAACAGACAGGGACCCTGCTGAAGCAAGTCCCTCCTTAGAGGTAGAGGCCACGGATCTTCCGTGATCATCTCTTGAAGTTCCGGGTACCAAGTCCTTCTTGGCCAATCCGGAACCACTAGTATCGTCCTTACGCCTCTTTGCCGTATAATTCTCAATACTTTTGGTATGAGAGGCAGAGGAGGAAACACATACACCGACTGGTACACCCAAGGCGTTACCAGCGCGTCCACAGCTATTGCCTGCGGATCTCTTGACCTGGCGCAATACCTGTCCAGTTTTTTGTTGAGGCGAGACGCCATCATGTCCACCATTGGTCTTTCCCAACGGGTTACCAGCAAGTGGAAGACTTCTGGATGAAGTCCCCACTCTCCCGGGTGAAGATCGTGTCTGCTGAGGAAGTCTGCTTCCCAGTTGTCCACTCCCGGGATGAACACTGCTGACAGTGCTATCACATGATTCTCTGCCCAGCGAAGAATCCTTGCAGCTTCTGCCATTGCACTCCTGCTTCTTGTGCCGCCCTGTCTGTTCACATGGGCGACTGCCGTGATGTTGTCCGACTGGATCAACACCGGTTTTCCCTGAAGCAGAGGTTCTGCCTGGCTTAGAGCATTGTATATTGCTCTTAGTTCCAGAATGTTTATGTGAAGAGACGTTTCCAGGCTCGTCCATACTCCCTGGAAGTTTCTTCCTTGTGTGACTGCTCCCCAGCCTCTCAGGCTGGCGTCCGTGGTCACCAGGATCCAATCCTGTATGCCGAATCTGCGGCCCTCCAATAGATGAGCACTCTGCAACCACCACAGAAGAGACACCCTTGTCCTTGGAGACAGGGTTATCCGCAGGTGCATCTGAAGATGCGACCCTGACCATTTGTCCAACAGATCCCTTTGGAAAATTCTTGCGTGGAATCTGCCGAATGGAATTGCTTCGTAAGAAGCCACCATTTTTCCCAGGACTCTTGTGCATTGATGTACAGACACCTTTCCTGGTTTTAGGAGGTTCCTGACAAGCTCGGATAACTCCTTGGCTTTTTCCTCCGGGAGAAAAACCTTTTTCTGAACCGTGTCCAGAATCATCCCTAGGAACAGCAGACGAGTTGTCGGCATTAACTGGGATTTTGGAATATTCAGAATCCACCCGTGCTGTTTTAGCACTTCTTGCGACAGTGCTAATCCCATCTCTAGCTGTTCTCTGGACCTTGCCCTTATTAGGAGATCGTCCAAGTATGGGATAATTAATATGCCTTTTCTTCGAAGAAGAATCATCATCTCGGCCATTACCTTTGTAAAGACCCGAGGTGCCGTGGACAATCCGAACGGCAGCGTCTGAAACTGATAGTGACAGTTTTGTACAACGAACCTGAGGTACCCCTGGTGTGAGGGGTAAATTGGAACGTGGAGATACGCATCCTTGATGTCCAAGGATACCATAAAGTCCCCCTCTTCCAGGTTCGCTATCACTGCTCTGAGTGACTCCATCTTGAACTTGAACTTCTTTATGTACAGGTTCAAGGACTTCAGATTTAGAATAGGCCTTACCGAGCCATCCGGCTTCGGTACCACAAAAAGAGTGGAATAATACCCCTTCCCTTGTTGTAGAAGAGGTACCTTGACTATCACCTGCTGAGAGTACAGCTTGTGAATGGCTTCCAAAACCGTCTCCCTTTCGGAGGGGGACGTAGGTAAAGCAGACTTCAGGAAACGGCGAGGTGGATCTGTCTCTAATTCCAACCTGTACCCCTGAGATATTATCTGCAGGATCCAGGGATCTACCTGCGAGTGAGCCCACTGCGCGCTGTAATTTTTGAGACAACCACCCACCGTCCCCGAGTCCGCTTGAGAAGCCCCAGCGTCATGCTGAGGCTTTTGTAGAAGCCGGGGAAGGCTTCTGTTCCTGGGAAGGAGCTGCCTGTTGCTGTCTCTTCCCTCGACCTCTGCCTCGTGGCAGATATGAATAGCCCTTTGCTCTCTTATTTTTAAAGGAACGAAAGGGCTGCGGTTGAAAAGTCGGTGCCTTTTTCTGTTGGGGAGTGACTTGAGGTAGAAAGGTGGATTTCCCGGCTGTAGCCGTGGCCACCAAATCTGATAGACCGACTCCAAATAACTCCTCCCCTTTATACGGCAAAACTTCCATATGTCGTTTTGAATCCGCATCGCCTGTCCACTGTCGCGTCCATAAAGCTCTTCTGGCCGAAATGGACATAGCACTTACCCGTGATGCCAGTGTGCAGATATCCCTCTGTGCATCACGCATATAAAGAAATGCATCCTTTATTTGTTCTAACGACAGTAAAATATTGTCCCTGTCCAGGGTATCAATATTTTCAATCAGGGACTCTGACCAAACTACCCCAGCACTGCACATCCAGGCAGTCGCTATAGCTGGTCGTAGTATAACACCTGCATGTGTGTATATACTTTTTTGGATATTTTCCATCCTCCTATCTGATGGATCTTTAAGTGCGGCCGTCTCAGGAGAGGGTAACGCCACTTGTTTAGATAAGCGTGTTAGCGCCTTGTCCACCCTAGGAGGTGTTTCCCAGCGCTCCCTAACCTCTGGCGGGAAAGGGTATAATGCCAATAATTTCTTTGAAATTATCAGCTTTTTATCAGGGGCAACCCACGCTTCATTACACACGTCATTTAATTCTTCTGATTCAGGAAAAACTATAGGTAGTTTTTTCACACCCCACATGATACCCTGTTTAGTGGTACCTGTAGTATCAGCTAAATGTAACGCCTCCTTCATTGCCAAAATCATATAACGTGTGGCCCTACTGGAAAATACGGTTGATTCGTCACCGTCACCACTGGAGTCAGTGCCTGTGTCTGGGTCTGTGTCGACCGACTGAGGCAAAGGGCGTTTCACAGCCCCTGACGGTGTTTGAGTCGCCTGGACAGGCACTAATTGATTGTCCGGCCGTCTCATGTCGTCAAACGACTGCTTTAGCGTGTTGACACTATCCCGTAGTTCCATAAATAAAGGCATCCATTCTGGTGTCGACTCCCTAGGGGGTGACATCCTCATATTTGGCAATTGCTCCGCCTCCACACCAATATCGTCCTCATACATGTCGACACACACGTACCGACACACAGCAGACACACAGGGAATGCTCCTAACGAAGACAGGACCCACTAGCCCTTTGGGGAGACAGAGGGAGAGTTTGCCAGCACACACCAAAAGCGCTATATATAACAGGGATAGCCTTATAATAAGTGCTCCCTTATAGCTGCTTTATATATATCAAAATATCGCCATAAATTTGCCCCCCCTCTCTGTTTTACCCTGTTTCTGTAGTGCAGTGCAGGGGAGAGACCTGGGAGCCGTCCTGACCAGCGGAGCTGTGAGAGGAAATGGCGCCGTGTGCTGAGGAGATAGGCCCCGCCCCTTTTCCGGCGGGCTCGTCTCCCGCTATTTAGTGAATCCAGGCAGGGGTTAAATATCTCCATATAGCCTCTGGGGGCTATATGTGAGGTATTTTTAGCCTTTATATAGGTTACATTTGCCTCCCAGGGCGCCCCCCCCCCAGCGCCCTGCACCCTCAGTGACTGCGTGTGAAGTGTGCTGAGAGGAAAATGGCGCACAGCTGCAGTGCTGTGCGCTACCTTTAGAAGACTGCAGGAGTCTTCAGCCGCCGATTCTGGACCTCTTCTGACTTCAGCATCTGCAAGGGGGCCGGCGGCGCGGCTCCGGTGACCATCCAGGCTGTACCTGTGATCGTCCCTCTGGAGCTGATGTCCAGTAGCCAAGAAGCCAATCCATCCTGCACGCAGGTGAGTTCACTTCTTCTCCCCTAAGTCCCTCGTTGCAGTGATCCTGTTGCCAGCAGGACTCACTGTAAAATAAAAAACCTAAGCTAAACTTTTTCTAAGCAGCTCTTTAGGAGAGCCACCTAGATTGCACCCTTCTCGGCCGGGCACAAAAATCTAACTGGAGTCTGGAGGAGGGTCATAGGGGGAGGAGCCAGTGCACACCACCTGATCTGGAAAAGCTTTACTTTTTGTGCCCTGTCTCCTGCGGAGCCGCTATTCCCCATGGTCCTTTCAGGAACCCCAGCATCCACTAGGACGATAGAGAAATGGACATTGCATTAATTCTGGATGCCAGCCGGCAAATATCCCTCTGTGCATCCCTCATATATAAGACGACGTCTTTAATATGCTCTATAGTTAGCAAAATAGTATCCCTGTCGAGGGTAACACTATTATCTGACAGGGTATCAGACCACGCTGCAGCAGCACTACACCTCCATGCTGAGGCAATTGCAGGTCTCAGTATAGTACCTGAGTGTGTATATACAGACTTCAGGATTTCCTCCTGCTTTCTATCAGCAGGCTCCTTCAAGGTGGCCGTATCCTGAGACGGCAGTGCCACCTTTTTTGACAAACGTGTGAGCGCCTTATCCACCCTAGGGGATATCTCCCAACGTGACCTATCCTCTGGCGGGAAAGGGTACGCCATCAATAACTTTTTAGAAATTACCAGTTTCTTATCGGGGGAAGCCCACGCTTCTTCACACACTTCATTCAATTCATCTGATGGGGGAACAAAACACTGGCTGCTTTTTCTCCCCAAACATAAAACCCCTTTTTAGTGGTACTTGGGTTAATGTCAGAAATGTGTAACACATTTTTCATTGCCGAAATCATGCAACGGATGCCCCTAGTGGATTGTGTATATGTCTCAACCTCGTCGACACTGGAGTCAGACTCCGTGTCGACATCTGTGTCTGCCATCTGAGGTAGCGGCCGTTTTTGAGCCCCTGATGGCCTTTGAGACGCCTGGGCAGGCGCGGGCTGAGAAGCCGGCTGTCCCATGGATGTTACGTCATCCAGCCTTTTATGTAAGGAGTTGACACTGTCGGTTAATACCTTCCACATATCCACCATCCAAGTCGCGACCCAATCGGAATTTTTACGATCGCCCCGCGGGCGCATGCGCAGCGCGTCCTGCACATTCACCCACATTTTCTGCGCGGGGGGAGATGGCGCAGAAAATGCGAACGCCTTTGCCTGTCAATCGGGCAGAGGCAATCGCGGGGCGGGCAACGCTCCATTTCCAAGGAGACGGAGCTTTGCGGGGGCGGCGTGAACGGGAGGCGGCCACCGTGATCAGGGAGAAGGTGGCGGATCTCCTGCTGTCTCCTGCTGATTAGCAGAATTTGCTATCCATACTGAATTATCCCCTATATCACTCAGTTGGTGGTTCTCCCAAGATTCAGTGAGAATATATTAGCACATTCAAACAGTACATTCTTTCCTGTTCGAATGTACAGACAAGATCATGACTGGTCCATTATCCACTGCAGATATACAGAGTCAGAAATGGATGCATTTGCGTTCGCAACGGCATCATCGTATGCAACGGTACTGAAAAAAATAAGAATTTACTCACCGGTAATTCTATTTCTCGTAGTCCGTAGTGGATGCTGGGAACTCCGTAAGGACCATGGGGAATAGCGGGCTCCGAAGGAGGCTGGGCACTCTAGAAAGATTTATGACTACCTGGTGTGCACTGGCTCCTCCCACCATGACCCTCCTCCAAGCCTCAGTTAGGACACCGTGCCCGGACGAGCAGACATAATAAGGAAGGATTTAGAATCCCGGGTAAGACTCTTACCAGCCACACCAATCACACCGTACAACTCGTGATACTATATCCAGTTTGACAGTATGAAAACAACTGAGCCTCTCAACAGATGGCTCAACAATAACCCTTTAGTTAACAATAACTATTTACAAGTATTGCAGACAATCCGCACTTGGGATGGGCGCCCAGCATCCACTACGGACTACGAGAAATAGAATTACCGGTGAGTAAATTCTTATTTTCTGTAACGTCCTAGTGGATGCTGGGAACTCCGTAAGGACCATGGGGATTATACCAAAGCTCCCAAACGGGCGGGAGAGTGCGGATGACTCTGTAGCACCGAATGAGAGAACTCCAGGTCCTCCTCAGCCAGGGTATCAAATTTGTAGAATTTTGCAAACGTATTTGCCCCTGACCAAGTAGCTGCTCGGCAAAGTTGTAAAGCCGAGACCCCTCGGGCAGCCGCCCAAGATGAGCCCACCTTCCTTGTGGAACGGGCCTTTACAGATTTTGGCTGTGGTATGCCTGCCACAGAATGTGCAAGCTGAATTGTACTACAAATCCAACGAGCAATAGTCTGCTTAGAAGCAGGAGCACCCAGCTTGTTGGGTGCATACAGGATAAACAGCGAGTCAGATTTTCTGACTCCAGCAGTCCTGGAAACATATATTTTCAGGGCCCTGACAACGTCTAGCAACTTGGAGTCCTCCAATTCACTAGTAGCCGCCGGCACCACAATAGGCTGGTTCAGGTGAAACGCTGACAGCACCTTAGGGAGAAATTGGGGACGAGTCCTCAACTCTGCCCTATCCATATGGAAAATCAGATAAGGGCTTTTACATGATAAAGCCGCCAATTCTTACACTCGCCTGGCTGAAGCCTGGGCTAATAACATGACCACTTTCCACGTGAGATATTTCAAATCCACGGATTTAAGTGGCTCAAACCAATGTGATTTTAAGAAACTCAACATCACGTTGAGATTCCAAGGTGCCACTGGAGGCACAAACGGGGGCTGAATATGCAGCACTCCTTTTACAAAAGTCTGAACTTCAGGTACTGAAGCTAGTTCTTTTTGAAAGAAAATCGACAGAGCCGAGATCTGTACTTTAATGGAGCCTAGTTTTAGGCCCATATCCACTCCTGCTTGCAGGAAATGCAGAAATCGACCTAGTTGAAATTCCTCTGTTGGGGCCTTATTGGCCTCGCACCACGCAACATATTTTCGCCATATACGGTGATAATGCGTTGCCGTAACATCTTTCCTGGCCTTAATAAGCGTAGGAATGACTTCTTCCGGAATACCCTTTTCCTTCAGGATCCGGTGTTCAACCGCCATGCCGTCAAACGCAGCCGCGGTAAGTCTTGGAACAGACAGGGCCCCTGCTGCTGCAGGTCCTGTCTGAGCGGTAGAGGCCACGGGTCCTCTGAGAGCATCTCTAGAAGTTCCGGGTACCACGCTCGCCTTGGCCAATCCGGAACCACGAGAATTGTGTTGACTTCTCGCTTTCTTATTATTCTCAATACCTTTGGTATGAGAGGCAGAGGAGGGAACACATAAACCGACTGGTACACCCACGGTGTCACTAGAGCGTCCACAGCTATCGCCTGAGGGTCCCTTGACCTGGCGCAATATCTTTTTAACTTTTTGTTGAGGCGGGACGCCATCATGTCCACCTGTGGTTTTTCCCAACGGTTTACCAGCATCTGGAAGACTTCTGGATGAAGTCCCCACTCTCCCGGGTGGAGGTCGTGTCTGCTGAGGAAGTCTGCTTCCCAGTTGTCCACTCCCGGAATGAACACTGCTGACAGTGCTAGTACATGATTCTCCGCCCATCGGAGAATTCTTGTGGCTTCTGCCATCGCCATCCTGCTTCTTGTGCCGCCCTGTCGATTTACATGGGCGACTGCCGTGATGTTGTCTGACTGGATTAGCACCGGCTGGTGTAGGAGCAGGGATTTTGCTTGACTTAGGGCATTGTAGATGGCCCTTAGTTCCAGAATATTTATGTGAAGGGAAGTCTCCTGACTCGACCATAGTCCTTGGAAGTTTCTTCCCTGTGTGACTGCCCCCCAGCCTCGAAGGCTGGCATCCGTGGTCACCAGGACCCAGTCCTGTATGCCGAACCTGCGGCCCTCTAGAAGATGGGCACTCTGCAGCCACCACAGTAGAGACACCCTGGTTCTTGGAGACAGGGTTATTAAGCGATGCATCTGAAGATGCGATCCGGACCACTGGTCCAACAGGTCCCACTGAAAGATTCTGGCATGGAACCTGCCGAAGGGAATTGCTTCGTAAGAAGCCACCATCTTTCCCAGGACCCGCGTGCAGTGATGCACTGATACCTGTTTTGGTTTCAGGAGGTCTCTGACTAGAGATGACAACTCCCTGGCTTTCTCCTCCGGGAGAAACACTTTCCTCTGGACTGTATCCAGAATCATACCCAGGAACAGTAGCCGTGTCGTCGGAACCAGCTGTGACTTTGGGATATTCAGAATCCAGCCGTGCTGGTGCAGCACTTCCTGAGATAGTGCTACTCCCACCAACAACTGTTCCTTGGACCTCGCTTTTATTAGGAGATCGTCCAAGTACGGGATAATTAAAACTCCCTTTCTTCGAAGGAGTATCATCATTTCCGCCATAACCTTGGTAAATACCCTCGGTGCCGTGGACAGTCCAAGCGGCAGCGTCTGGAATTGGTAATGGCAATCCTGTACCACAAATCTGAGGTACTCCTGGTGAGGATGGTAAATGGGGACATGCAAGTAAGCATCCTTGATGTCCAGGGATACCATGTAATCCCCCTCGTCCAGGCTTGCAATAACCGCCCTGAGCGATTCCATCTTGAACTTGAATTTCTTTATGTATGTGTTCAAAGATTTCAAATTTAGAATGGGTCTCACCGAACCATCCGGTTTCGGTACCACAAATAGTGTGGAATAATAACCCCGGCCTTGTTGAAGTAGGGGTACCTTGATTATCACCTGCTGGGAATACAGCTTGTGAATTGCCGCTAGCACCGCCTCCCTGTCTGAGGGAGCAATCGGCAAGGCAGATTTTAGGAACCGGTGGGGTGGGGACGCCTCGAATTCCAGCTTGTACCCCTGAGATACTATTTGCAGAATCCAGGGATCCACCTGTGAGCGAACCCACTGATCGCTGAAATTTTTGAGGCGACCCCCCACCGTACCTGGCTCCGCCTGTGGAGCCCCACCGTCATGCGGCGGACTTGGAAGAAGAAGCGGGGGAGGACTTTTGCTCCTGGGAACCTGTTGTTTGTTGCAGCCTTTTTCCCCTACCTCTGCCTCTGGACAGAAAAGACCCGCCTTTTCCACGCCTGTTTTTCTGGGTCCGAAAGGACTGAACCTGATAAAACGGCGCCTTCTTAGGCTGTGAGGGGACATGGGGTAAAAATGCTGACTTCCCAGACGTTGCTGTGGAAACTAGGTCCGAGAGACCATCCCCAAATAATTCCTCACCCTTATATGGTAACACTTCCATGTGCTTTTTTGAATCTGCATCTCCTGTCCACTGGCGAGTCCATAAGCCTCTCCTAGCAGAAATGGACAATGCACTTACTTTAGATGCCAGTCGGCAGATTTCCCTCTGTGCATCTCTCATATATAAGACTGAGTCTTTTATATGGTCAATGGTTAACAGGATCGTGTCTCTGTCTAATGTGTCAATATTTTCTGACAGTTTATCTGACCATGCAGCGGCAGCACTGCACATCCAAGCTGACGCAATAGCTGGCCTAAGTATAATGCCTGTGTGTGTATATACAGACTTCAGGATCGCCTCCTGCTTTCTATCAGCAGGTTCCTTGAGGGCGGCCGTATCCGGAGACGGTAGTGCCACCTTTTTAGACAAACGTGTGAGCGCTTTATCCACCCTAGGGGGTGTTTCCCAACGTGACCTATCCTCTGGCGGGAAAGGGAACGCCATTAGTACCTTCTTAGGAATTACCAATTTTTTATCAGGGAAAGCCCACGCTTCTTCACACACTTCATTTAATTCATCTGATGGGGGAAAAACTACGGGTAGTTTTTTCTCTCCAAACATAATACCCTTTTTAGTGGTACCTGTAGTAATATCAGAAATGTTTAACACCTCTTTCATTGCCTCAATCATGCAGTGAATGGCCTTAGTGGGCATCAGGTTTGACTCATCGTCGTCGACACTGGTGTCAGTATCAGTGTCGACATCTGGGTCTGCTTGAGTTAGCGGGCGTTTTAGAGCCCCTGACGACCCATGCGACGCCTGGGCAGGCACGAGCTGAGAAGTCGGCTGTCCCACATTTGGCATGTCGTCGATTTCTTTATATAAGGAGTCTATACGTGCACTCATTACTTTCCATAAGCCCATCCACTCAGGTGTCTGCCCCGCAGGGGGTGACATCCCTTCTAAAGGCATCTGCTCTGCCTCCACATCATTATCCTCATCAAACATGTCGACACAGCCGTACCGACACACCGCACACACACAAGGAATGCTCCGAATGAGGACAGGACCCACAAAAGCCCTTTGGGGGGACAGAGTGAGAGTATGCCAGCACACACCAGAGCGCTATATAATGCAGGGACTAACTGAGTTATGTCCCCTATAGCTGCTTTTTATATTATATATATATTGCGCCCAAATTTAGTGCCCCCCCTCTCTGTTTTTACCCTGTTCTGTAGTGTAGACTGCAGGGGAGAGCCAGGGAGCTTCCTTCCAGCGGATCTGTGAAGGAGAAATGGCGCCAGTGTGTCTGAGGGAGATAGCTCCGCCCCTTTTCCGCTGCCTATTCTCCCGCTTTTTTTCTGGATTCTGGCAGGGGTATTTACCACATATATAGCCTCTGGGGCTATATATTGTGGTATTTTTGCCAGCCAAGGTGTTTTTATTGCTGCTCAGGCCGCCCCCCCCCCCAAGCGCCCTGCACCCTCAGTGACCGGAGTGTGAAGTGTGCATGAGGAGCAATGGCGCACAGCTGCAGTGCTGTGCGCTACCTTGGTGAAGACTGATGTCTTCTGCCGCCGTTTTTCCGGACCTCTTCTTGCTTCTGGCTCTGTAAGGGGGACGGCGGCGCGGCTCCGGGACCGAACACCAAGGACTGGGCCTGCGGTCGATCCCTCTGGAGCTAATGGTGTCCAGTAGCCTAAGAAGCCCAATCCGGCTGCAAGCAGGCGAGTTCGCTTCTTCTCCCCTTAGTCCCTCACTGCAGTGAGCCTGTTGCCAGCAGGTCTCACTGAAAATAAAAAACCTAAAACTATACTTTCTTTCTAAGGGCTCAGGAGAGCCCCTAGTGTGCATCCAACCTCGGCCGGGCACGAAATCTAACTGAGGCTTGGAGGAGGGTCATGGTGGGAGGAGCCAGTGCACACCAGGTAGTCATAAATCTTTCTAGAGTGCCCAGCCTCCTTCGGAGCCCGCTATTCCCCATGGTCCTTACGGAGTTCCCAGCATCCACTAGGACGTTAGAGCAATATGCTAATGTTGCATCTCTAATCCACTGCCTGCACACACATCAGAACTAAAGCTAAATACACACTATACAATTACTGGGACACCTGCCCGATTTACCAAAGTGTATACGAACGATCCTTTCAGCAGTTCGCCAATAATTCTGGAAAATCCTGCCCCCACACAAGACCAATCGATTTTGCGATCTGTCAACCAGAAATCTTGCCCACAATCTTCCGATATCGAGCAGTGTGTGTGCGCATTCTCAATAATCTGCACATATTTCCTATGTTTTCCTGCCACTATGTCATCCTTCTTATGGGCGGACATACTGTATGCAAATGCAGTGCGATATGGCTGGAAATTGGTAACTTGAAAAAAAAAAAAATCTTTAAGTGTGTAACTCAGATATTGGTGCAAACAAATTCCCGAAAAATCGTCCGATTGCCAGGTCGACAAAAAATAAAATAAAAATCTGACAGTGTGTACCTAGCTTAAGCCGCCCCAGCCATTACAACTGCGTATGAAGACACGGTTGCTAGCTGCAACACACACATGAAATGGTCAGACACGCCTGCATTTGTCTAGCATCCCCCTCCCTCCCATAAACACTCACTGTCAATCAATGTGTTCAAGTTCTCACAGCAACTGCCGTCAGTAATCAATCGTGGCCCAAACATCGGCATTGTGTCTACCTGATGCAGGCCCACAGTCCCAAATGCTCAACTGAATCACTGATGATTTCTTTTGTACAGTTCTCATTCTGTTATTTACTTTGTACCTAAACTAACTTTTCTTTTATCACTTTGTTTCAGAACATAAAAATGTATTTTATATTAATGGTGGTAGAGAGCATATACGTATTTGAACAAAAGTTGTTCTTTACTTACTTTAATAAACTGTGTGCCATGGCACCCTGGGGTGCCTCGGGACACTTGCATGGGTGCCTTGGATTGGTTGTCCAGGAGCAATTCTAATTATTTATGGTCAATGTAATAGACAAAACCAGTGCTGGTGACTGACAATCATAGAATATGGGGACAAACTGAAGGGAATCCTGTCCCACCCACCACATAACTGAACCTAAGGATGATCTACAGTATAAGTACAATTTACTTAATTCCATTTTTTTTTCTAATTTCCTCATTAAGAAACTTTTAGCCGTGGGGTGCCCTAAAAAAAATTAAAAATAATTCTGATACTCTAGGGCGCCGTGATTCATAAAAGTTTGGGAACCACTGCTTTTATATACACAGCTACCCACATGAACGGAATAGGGGGGAAGGGGAGAACCATAGTCAACACAGGCAAGCAAGATTTTTATTTTACTGATCTCACCCTACTCCACCCAAAGCAACATGTTAAGTTTTAGGTGAGGTTATCATTCTCATGGGATACCTGGAGAAATGGTTTACAATCCAGGGGGGAATTCAATTAGCAGCTGTAAATTACTGTCGCTAATTGATCCCCAGGGGGTAATACAAACATCCCCGATAGCCGGCACTATCAGGGAATTTGGTTCACCTGCCTGGAGAGAGGGGTTTCCGTGTATAAACCGGCACGTAATAAAACAGGGGGTAATTGCGATTAAACAGGATTTTACTGCTGTTTTTTACCGTGAAAAAAGTATCACAGGGTTAAATTACCCACTAAATTGGTAAACTGTTGTCACAGCTTGGGGGAACAATGGCTTAAACCGAGAAAGAGGGAGAGTGTATGAAGGAGGTTAAAGGAGATACAGGAGAGTTTCCAGTGAAGAGTAGATTATAAAAGCAGTAATGGAGAGAACGTATCTTGTTTAACTCCTGAATTTGGTTTTCTATAAAAAAATGTACCGTATATACTCGAGTATAAGCCGACTTTTTCAGCACATTTTTCTATGCTGAAAAAGCCCCCCTCGGCTTATACTCGAGTCAACAGCTGCAGCGGACGCCGTGGGCTGTGTGGGCGTCCGCTGCAGCCGGCTCCAGGGACAGACACTAGAGGTCATTATCGACCTCTAGTGTCTGTGCGGTGTTGCCATGACGTCTCTCCTATAGAGATGATCGGGTGCCGGGAAGCGGCCGCCGGAGCGGCGGCCAGACGGAACGGGCGGACAGACGGAACGGGCAGACAGACGGAACGGGCAGACAGACGGAGCCGAGCAGCACAGCAGCAGAAGAAGCGGTCGGGAAGCAGGAGCGGGGCAGTGGTAAGTATTGTTTTTGTGTGTGTTTGTAAGCGGCGACGGGGGCACAGCAACAGGGGGCAAAGAAAGAGGGGGCACAACTACTGGGGGCAAAGAAAGGGGGCACAACTACTGAGGGCAAAGAAAGAGGGGTCATAACTACGAGGGGCAATGAAAGAGGGGGCACAACTACTGGGGGCAAAGAAAGAGGGCATAACTACTGGGGGCAAAGAAGGGGCATAACTACTGGGGGCAAAGCAACGGGGGCATGTTTTTATCTGGCACTGCGGGGGGATATCTGTCACTGGGGGTATATGTGGCACTGGGGGCACAACCCTACCAACAAGCATTACCCCCTGGCAACAAGCATAACACCTACCGCATGAAACCCCTGGCAAAGAGCATGACACCCTGAGCATGAAAACCCCTGGCACCGTGCATTTCCCACCCTAGGCTTATACTCGAGTCAGTAATTTTTCCCAGTTTTTTGTGGTAAAATTAGGTGCCTCGGCTTATATTCGGGTCGACTTATACTCGAGTATATACGGTACATAACACATAAGTAACAATAGTACTAAACTTAGGTCTTACTTTGTGTGTGGTGTGCAATGTTCTCCATATCTGTTTTGCAGCAGTCTTGTGCTGTAGTGATTTACATTCATCCTTCAACGCTATTGTAAAAGTGCGCCGATTCTAAAAGAAAAAAACATAGAACCAAAACACACACAAGTCAACATAGTTTAAATGACGACATTGCAACATTTAAAGCCACAGTAATCTCTCTAAACACTTTATATAGGATGTCGACTGCCGCTAACGCCAGCCAGAAGATACTTAGGGGTATATTTACTAAAGTGCAGGGTTTTAAAAGAGAAGATGTTGCGCATAACAACTAATCAGATTATCTTCTAGAAGGTAGATAGATGAAAAGTAGAATCTGAGTGGTTGCTATGGGCATCAGCTCCACTTCTAAAAACCCGTACTTTAATAAATATGCACCTTAATTTTTCCATTTAGCCGTGCAACCACTACAGGTCACATAACTTTTACACTGAACATTCTTTCACTTCACTGCTGTTCTCACACAGCCCAATATAACTGCATATAAAGTCACAAATTTTTACAATTAATTTGTCTTTGCAGATTAGATCAGGTATCATTTTAACATAGGAAAGGAGCATCCTCTCAACGATGATTTAGCTCACGATGACTTACGTTATGTGCACTGATACTGCTTTCCCCCCATGTATTAATGCGGCAGTGTGTGCGCAAGGTGATAGGGGTGCTATGTGCCACTATCATTATCGGCACTGCCATCTTTAAGATAACAGGCCGATAATAAGAATGGTCAGTGGCACTGACCGTTCCAACACCTGCAGCTGTCGATTTTGACAGCTGCAGGTGTCATTCTGTAACTTGATGCAGGGCAATGTAATATTAAGGTTGCATAAATTCTACACTGTTAGTCTAAACGCCAATAATTAATATCTTATTTTCCACATATTTCCAAACATGTTTTAAATCCTGTTTCTCCAGCATTTTTTCTTATTACGTACTTACTTGTGTCAGTAAGTATAAATCAGGTACCTCATAAAGCGTCTACAGTATTGATAGTAAATGTTTACCAAATACTTACTAACATAGTATTTTGTATTATTGGTTAACTCCCTACACAATAAAAAAAAAATAATAATCCACTTACATAGCTGCACCCACCAATCATTAGATATTGCTACGTTCCTTACCAGTTTCAGTATTCAGTGGCTTCAATACTCTGGGGTATATTCAATTAAGGTCGAAACTGCCGTCTTGTCGAAAAGATGGCAGTTCTGGACTTTTTCAGGTCGGAAGGATTCCGACCTATTCAGTCCCCAGCATTTTTATTCGACAAGTCGGGGAATTCGACTTGTCGAATAGTACGTGAATTGGCGGTATAGCTGCCGATTCACGTGCTTCTGACGGAAACGGGGTCAAATTCAACAGGTTTTGGCCCTGTTTCCGACCATCTCAGTTTGACTTAAAAAAAAAAAAAGTCGACCTGAGAGGAGGAGAGCCGCGGGCAGACGGGGGTGAGCAGCGCTACAGCGCTGCAGCCGGATGTCTCACAGCCACGCTGCTCACGGCAGCATCCACCCGGCTCCAACAAGTGAGGTCCCGCTTGCTCGAGCCGGGTGGACGCTGCCGTGAGGGTCTGGCGGCTGTGCCACATCCTCTTGCAGCGCTACTGTCCCCCGTCTGCCCGCGGCTCTCTCCCCTCTCCGGTCCCTCATCTCAATTCGACTTTTTTTAAAGTCGAATTGAGATGGGAATTGAATGGCCCTTGTCGGATCCATTCCGACAAATGCATGTCAGAATGGATCCGACCTCAATTGAATATACCCCTCTGTCTTAACCGATTACCTGACTTACAATGCATAGAATAGCTAGCATAAGGATAACAGAAACCTTCTCAAATTTGGAAAGTTAAAAGGTGACAAGCAAAGTCAATGACCCTCTGGCCTAGTGTGAGTAACTACAATGCAACTCACAGGAGCACAGATTTTCCGATTTGTCACATTCACTTTATTCCCCATTGTGTTTAGCAGCGCTGACTTACTGCATTCACACTGACACACATGGAAATCTACAACATGCAGATCTTATGTGCGGATACAAGACCTACATTAACCCACAGGTATAGCACACCTGTTTTCCTAGGTAGCTGTAACTAATTTTTAACAACTGCAAATCGATCTAAATCAATTTTGAGTTTCCAGGGTTGAAACACACATTTACTAACATTTAAAAATGAATATAAAACAGCATGTTAATAAGCGAGTACTTTAGCTCCTGAAAATTAGATTTTACTTACCGGCAAATCTATTTCTCGTAGTCTGTAGTGGATGCTGGGGACTCCGTAAGGACCATGGGGAATAGACGGGCTCCGCAGGAGACAGGGCACTTTAAGAAAGAATTAGGATACTGGTGTGCACTGGCTCCTCCCTCTATGTCCCTCCTCCAGACCTCAGTTAAGGAAACTGTGCCCGGAAGAGCTGACAGTACAAGGAAAGGATTTTGGAATCCAGGGTAAGACTCATACCAGCCACACCAATCACACCGTATAACTCGTGATAAACTTACCCAGTTAACAGTATGAACAACAACAGAGCATCAGATAACCCTGATGCAACCATAACATAACCCTTATTTAAGCAATAACTATATACTGGTATTGCAGAAGAAGTCCGCACTTGGGACGGGCGCCCAGCATCCACTACGGACTACGAGAAATAGATTTACCGGTAAGTAAAATCTTATTTTCTCTAAGGTCCTAGTGGATGCTGGGGACTCCGTAAGGACCATGGGGATTATACCAAAGCTCCCAAACGGGCGGGAGAGTGCGGACGACTCTACAGCACCGAATGAGCAAACACAAGGTCCTCCTCAGCCAGGGTATCAAACTTGTAGAACTTTGCAAAAGTGTTTGAACCTGACCAAGTAGCCGCTCAGCAAAGCTGTAATGCCGAGACCCCTCGGGCAGCCGCCCAAGAAGAGCCCACCTTCCTTGTGGAGTGGGCTTTCACTGATTTTGGAAGCGGCAATCCAGCCGCAGAATGAAGGAGTAGTGGTGGTGTGGACTAGATGGCGCTATCGCTCAAGCAGTGATGGTAAATGTGAGAGTGCTAAAACAAATACTTAGCTGTACTGTCTCCCGGCGAAGAGTCAGGTATAATCTATGTCCAATTTATGATGGAGAGCTCAGCCATATTGAAAAAACAAAACAAAAATAAAATGTGTAGTAATGTCGCTTGAAACTAAATAAATATAGAGATATAGCGTCTAGGATTTTTTTGCCAATAGGAGCTGGTAGGCTTCTCTAGGCAATGTGAATGGTCAGAGAATAGGTGATCTTTTTAATCCAAACATATAGAAACAGTATCCTCATATGAACACACCTGACTTACACAAAGACAGGTGGTGACAGGCCCATAAAGGTATCTTTTAAAGATGTGATGTGCTCTTTATCAATTGGTGGTTGAAGAGGGCGTACCTAACACTCACGTGAGGGACAGTAGATATCCTCATATAACGGTTTCTTTCAACGACATCATTCCAAAGGGGTTACCATGGTGGTTGAATATCCAATGATGGAATACTCGATCATATATAAAATGTGAAACAAAAGAACACAATGTGTAGTATTGTTCAAGGAACATATGATATCCTTGATACTGTATATAGGCGTACCTAGATATCTTTCTATGCTGGTAATGCAAACATAGAATTCCTATAAACACACCTGACTTACATAGAGACAGGTGTCTAGATGCCCGTAACGGTATCTTTAATAAAATATGGGGTTCTTTATCAGTCAGTGGTAAATAGCCAATTTTGTAATAGTGAGAGAGGCGTACCTCACACTCACGTGCAGAACGGTCGATATCCTCATATAACGGTATCTTTAAAAGACCTCGCTCCAGAAGTAGTAAAATGTAAAAAATGTATTCAAGGTACATAGCATAAAAAACAGACTTATCTCAGCGTACGAGTCCGGCTCTGATGGAAGTGAGAACCGTCTTGGAACCATAAGAGGCCAACTTTGGGGTTCCAAAAAAAAGTGATTATAAAATTTTGACAAGGTCCTACCTTCCTTCAGAGTCCAAAAAGACAGGTCCGCCGCAGAGAAGCCCCCTCAAATCCAACGCGTTTCGAGTCAAAGGACTCTTTTTCAAGGCATGAGGGACCAAGCAAACAGGTTCCCCTATTTATAGCAAGACATGATTACATCATTTCCTGTCACATGACAGGAACTGGGTGTTCAGAAGTTAAAAAAAAAAATTAATAAAAAGTTATCATTGCTGTTTAAGATATATGTTAACACAGAGGTTCCCAAACTGTGTGCCGTGGCTCCTTGGGGTGCCTCGGGACACTTGCAGGGGTGCCCTGGGTTGGTGGTCCAGGACCAATTCAAATTATTCATGGACAATATAATAGGCTAAACCAGTGCTGGTGGCTGCCAGTCATAAAATATGTGGCCAAACAGAAGCAAATCTTGTCCATCACCACACAACTGACCCTAAGGATAACATATAAATGCGATCTACTTAATGTAATATTTCTTTCTAAATTTCTTAATAATACATTTTTGGCCTAGGGGTGCCGTGAAAAAAATTCTGATATTCTAGGGCGCTGTGATTCAAAAAAGTTTGGAAACCATTGTGTTAACATATAAAATGCTACATTGTAGACATAAAACAATGCTCTTTTGAGATAAAGATTCTCACTATGGATTGTGGGACATGTAGTCGTTCATAATCTAAGAGACGTCCGTGACCGGAAGTAGCTGAGCTTCCTGGGAAATGTAGTCAAAATATACACAGGAAGTAACATTATTTATGGCCTGATGGCTATGTTATTCACATGAAACAGGCTTATTTGGATGATCACATTCAAAGATCGAAATAGACTTTCAGTATGAATTATTAGATGTGTTTAAAAGAGAGAAAGTTATTCCTAAAAGGAGAAATCGGCCACGACCGGAAGTTGCTCGGCCTCATGGGTAGTGTAGTTTTCATCAATGCCGGAAGTCGCGTTGTCTGTGGCCAGGGCGGAAGTCCATATTAGGCATATCTTGATCCCGGAAGCGCCGTTCGCGGCGGAAATGCCGCTGTAGTTCTGGGTAATGTAGTTCCCAGTTCTTATGTATCCATAGCGGCTAAAAAGAAAGTAAAAGAGCCGCTTTGATAATGGGTATTGTAGTTCTTAGTGCTAATAGCACAGTCTCAGCAGGATTAAAAGTCGTTTCTTTACCACCCATTTTTTTACAAGTAAAAATTATTATTTATGTTCTTTATTTAGCACTCTCACATTTACCATCACTGCTTGAGCGATAGCGCCATCTAGTCCACACCACCACTACTCCTTCTGTTTCATTTTTTGGACTATCTGGGATAAGTCCACCGTTGGATCTAGAAGGCAGCAATTGTTTCACTAGAAGCGCCATTAAGGATTTCACCCCTCTTTTTCCAAATCAGCCGCAGAATGAGCCTGCTGAATCGTGTTACAGATCCAGCGAGCAATAGTTTGCTTTGAAGCAGGAGCACCCAGCTTGTTGGATGCATACAGGATAAACAGCGACTCAGTTTTCCTGACTCTAGCCGTTCTGGCTACATAAATCTTCAAAGCCCTGACTACATCCAGTAACTCGGAATCCTCCCAGTCACGAGTAGTAACAGGCACCACAATAGGTTGGTTCATATGAAAAGATGACACCACTTTTGGCAGAAATTGTGGACGAGTCCGCAATTCTGCCCTGTCCATATGGAAAACCAGATAGGGGCTTTTATGTGACAAAGCCGCAAATTCTGACACACGACTAGCCGAAGCCAAGGCTAATAGCATGACCACCTTCCACATGAGATATTTTAACTCCACGGTTTCAAGTGGCTCAAACCAGTGTGATTTCAGGAAACTCAACACCACGTTAAGATCCCTAGGTGCCACTGGGGGAACAAACGGGGGCTAAATATGCAGCACTCCCTTTACAAACGTCTGAACTTCAGGAAGAGAAGCCAGTTCTTTTTGAAAGAAAATGGATAGGGACGAAATCTGGACCTTAATGGACCCCAATTTTAGGCCCAAAGTCACTCCCGACTGTAGGAAGTGAAGGAAACGGCCCAGCTGGAATTCCTCCGTAGGGGCATTCCTGGCCTCACACCAAGCAACATATTTTCGCCATATACGGTGATAATGTTTAGCCGTCACGTCCTTCCTAGCCTTTATCAGCGTAGGAATAACCTCATCCAGAATGCCTTTTTCTGCTAGGATCCGGCGTTCAACCGCCATGCCGTCAAACGCAGCCGCGGTAAGTCTTGGAACAGACAGGGCCCCTGTTGTAACAGATCCTGTCTTAGAAGTAGAGGCCATGGGTCCTCTGTGAGCATTTCTTGTAGCTCTGGATACCAAGTCCTTCTTGGCCAATCCGGAACAATGAGTATCGTTCTCACTCCTCTTTTTCTTATGATTCTCAGCACCTTGGGTATGAGAGGAAGAGGAGGAAACATAAACCGACTGGAACACCCACGGTGTCACTAGTGCGTCTACAGCTATCGCATGAGGGTCTCTTGACCTGGCGCAATACCTCTGTAGCTTTTTGTTGAGACGGGATGCCATCATGTCCACCTGTGGCAGTTCCCATCGCCTTGCAATCTGCGCGAAGACTTCTTGATGAAGTCCCCACTCTCCCGGGTGGAGGTCGTGTCTGCTGAGGAAGTCTGCTTCCCAGTTGTCCACTCCCGGAATGAACACTGCTGACAGTGCTCGTACGTGATTCTCCGCCCAGCGAAGAATTCTGGTGGCTTCCGCCATCACCACCCTGCTCCTTGTGCCGCCTTGGCGGTTTACATGAGCCACTGCGGTGATGTTGTCTGATTGAATCAGCACCGATTGGTTGCGAAGCAGGGTCTCCGCTTGACTTAGGGCGTTGTATATGGCCCTTAGTTCCAGGATATTGATGTGAAGGCAATAAAAAATGATGATCACCAGCGCTAGGTTGTATGAAGTATGTATATAGTGATATACTAATTAAAAATTCAGGACGGTAGGTTATATTGAGATAATGTATATAATAAATTTAATAATAATTAAAAATACAGATGCCTTTGCAACACAATTATAGGTTAATTGATCAAATAAAATGACACATCCACATATCTCCTCAGTAGGATTAAATCATACCCCGGCTAGGACTCCCTCTGGAAATATGTCCATATATGTTGTAGGAGAATTGATAAAAGCAGTGGAGTTGGAAAAGTCCCTGTTAAGCATACCAAATGCAAGCGTTTTCAAGCAGATAGGGAAACTCCAATTTCTCCGCAGATGGTGATGTCCAAGGGAAATGCTGTCCAATTGATGCCGTATGGGTAGCAGGAATGGTGGTATCCAGCAATAATGAGGAGATTTTTGGAAGATGTGTCAGGCAGTCTGCCTGACCCATACGGCATCAATAACTAGTAACCCCTTCCCTGTTGAAGGAGGGGAACCTTTACCACCACCTGCTGGAGATACAATTTGTGAATTGCTGCTAACACTATTTCCCTCTCTATGGGGGAAGCTGGCAGGGCCGATTTGAGGTAATGGTGAGGGGGCATCACTTCGAATTCCAGCTTGTAACCCTGAGACACAATCTCTATAGCCCAGGGATCCACCTGGGAGTGAACCCACTTGTGGCTGAAATTTCGGAGACGCGCCCCCACCGGGCCTGGCTCCGCCTGTGGAGCCCCAGCGTCATGCGGCGGATTTAGAGGAAGCCGGGGAGGACTTCTGTTCCTGGGAACTAGCTGTATTGTGCAGCTTCTTTCCTCTACCCCTGCCTCTGGCAAGAAAGGACGCACCTCGGACTTTCTTGCCTCTATGTGATCGAAAGGACTGCATTTGATAATACGGTGCTTTCTTAGGTTGTGAGGGAATATATGGCAAAAAATTTGACTTTCCAGCCGTAGCTGTGGAGACCAGGTCCGAGAGACCGTCCCCAAACAACTCCTCACCCCTGTAAGTTAAAACCTTCATGTGCCTTTTTGAGTCAGCATCGCCTGTCCATTGCCGAGTCCACAGGACCCTTCTGGCGGAAATTGACATTGCATTTATTCTAGAGCCCAGTGGGCTAATGTCTCTTTGGGCATCTCTCATATATAGGACAGCTTCTTTAATATGCCCCAGGGTCAGTACTATAGTATCCTTGTCCAAGGTATCAAGTTCCTCAGATAAGGTATCTGTCCATGCTGCTACAGCACTACACATCCAGGCCGACGCAATCGCCGGCCTTAGTAGGGTACCTGAATGTGTATAAATGGACTTCAGGATACCCTCCTGCTTTCTATCTGCAGCATCTTTTAGGGTGGCGTATCCTGTGACGGCAGGGCTACCCTCTTGGATAAGCGTGTTAAAGCTTTGTCTACCCTAGGGGAGGATTCCCAGCGTAACCTGTCCGTTGGCGGCAAAGAATACGCCATAAGCATCCGTTTGGAAATCTGCAGTTTTCTATCTGGAGATTCCCAAGCCTTTTCACATAACTCATTTAACTCATGTGAAGGGGGAAAGGTCACCTCTTGCCTTTTTTCCCCATACATATAAACCCTCTTGTCAGGGACTGGGGTTTCCTCTGTGATGTGTAACACATCTTTCATTGCTATAATCATGTAGAGGATGGCTTTAGCCATTTTAGGCTGCAACTTTGCATCATTGCCATCGACACTGGAGTCGGAATCCGTGTCGATATCTGTGTCAACAACTTGGGATAGTGGGCGCTTCTGAGACCCCGACGGCCTCTGCGCTATAGGATCAGGCATGGGTTGAGACCCTGACTGTCCCAAGGCTTCAGCTTTATCCAACCTTTTATGCAAGGAATTAACATTATCATTTAAAACCTTCCACATATCCATCCAATCGGGTGTCGGCGGCGACCCCACATTCCTTTGTACCCGCTCTGTTTCCACATGGCCTTCCTCGTCAAACATGCCGACACAAGCGTACCGTACGACACACCACACACACAGGGGATGCTCTATTTGAAGACAGTTCCCCCACAAGGCCTTTTGGAGAGACAGAGAGAGAGTATGCCAGCACACACCCCAGCGCTATATTACCCAGGAGTCACACAGTAACTTAGTGTTAACCCAGTAGCTGCTGAATATACTGTTTTTGCGCCAAATTTATGTGCCCCCCCTCTCTTTTTACCCTCTTTCTACCGTGAATCTGCAGGGGAGAGCCTGGGGAGCTTCCTCTCAGCGGAGCTGTGGAGAGAAAATGGCGCTGGTGAGTGCTGAGGAAAAAGCCCCACCCCCTCAGCGGCGGGCTTCTGTCCCGCGTTCTGTGTAAAAATAATGGCGGGGGCTCATGCATATATACAGTGCCCAACTGTATATATGCTGCTTTTGCCAAGAGGTACCTAATTGCTGCCCAGGGCGCCCCCCCCTGCGCCCTGCACCCTACAGTGATCGGAGTGTGTGGGTTTAGTGTGGGAGCAATGGCGCACAGCTGCAGTGCTGTGCGCTACCTCATATGAAGACTGGAGTCTTCTGCTGCCGATTTCGAAGTCTTCTTGCTTCTGACGCCGGCTTCTGTCTTCTGGCTCTGCGAGGGGGACGGCGGCGCGGCTCCGGGATCGGACGACCAAGGGTGCGTTCCGGTGTACGATCCCTCTGGAGCTAATGGTGTCCAGTAGCCTAAGAAGCAGGACCTATCTTCTAGTGAGTAGGGCTGCTTCTCTCCCCTCAGTCCCACGTAGCAGAGAGTCTGTTGCCAGCAGATCTCTCTGAAAATAAAAAATCCTAACAAAATACTTTCTTTCCTAGCAAGCTCAGGAGAGCTCACTAAGGTGCACCCAGCTTGTCCGGGCACAGATTCAAACTGAGGTCTGGAGGAGGGACATAGAGGGAGGAGCCAGTGCACACCAGTATCCTAATTCTTTCTTAAAGTGCCCTGTCTCCTGTGGAGCCCGTCTATTCCCCATGGTCCTTACGGAGTCCCCAGCATCCACTAGGACGTTAGAGAAACTAACATTAATTAAAATAGATTTTCATTCATTTGAAATAGGTAAAAATCAGTGGGGAAAAAAAATTCAACCTTTAATAAATATACCCCAGGTGTCGCATGAGAGACCTTGAAAAGGCTCTCTTGCACAAGTTACATGAGTAAGGCAAACCTTTCCCAATCACTAATTTTCACTGTAAAAATATACTCGAGATAGGTAACTACTCAATTGTGGGATGCCATGAAGTAGCAAACAGGATTGATAATGCAGTGACATGTGGTGAGGCAGAACCTTTCCTGTCATACTAATGTATAAGCCAGGGTTTTAACTTTATAAAGTATATAAAAAATACAAAGATTATATTAGAAATATCTTCTTTGTATATTCTAATCATTTTTATAGTTAAAACTCTGAAGTAAACACTCCATGACAGGTGAGGGAGTGCCTCCCCTGCCTACCTTTTCTGCACATTTCTTACCAACACTTACCAAATTTCCAGCAGTATATACTGCTGCACCTGCGTATAATGCCCCACATGTACCCTTTGGCTCATATATTTTGTGTACATCTAGCTCTGGTACTACTAGCCAGTGCCTCCTGAGCCATTTACTTCACTGCACTTCCTTGTGGTTATGCTCTGTCCAAAATGTAAATAACAAACCCAAGGTTTACAGATTTAGGGGTACATTTACTAAGCAGTGATAAGAACCAAGAAGTGAGCCAGTGGAGAAATTTCCCCATTAACCAATCAGCAGCTCTGTATCATTTTATAGTATGCAAAATATAGATGTTACTTCAGTGCTGATTGGTTGCCACGGGTAACTTCTCCGCTCTTATCACTGCTTAGTAAATGTACCCCTAAGTCAGAAATATTCACTTTATTCACCATTGTAATAATTAGCACAGACATGTTTTATAGGACAGTTTTAAGTATCACCATCAGACATGGAAGGACTTGGAAGTTCATGTTAAATCATGGTCACTTATGCCTTTGCGAGAGTCAGGTGAGCAGTTGTTCGCGATTGTGAGTGGTGCAGACAGGTACTGTATGTGGCAGAGACCATAACATTAAAGGTCATTTACAAACTACAAATCTGAAGATTTGCAATGTTCTGTTAAATGCGCCTAGTGCATTTCAATCCCATTCACGGTTTTCAGAAGCACCCATGGCAAAAAAAATCAAAACAGTTGCATCTAGTTTAGCTGGTTTGCGGATGCAGCGGACAACTGCACATGGTGGGAATATGACACATCAAAGTTCAACCTACTTCCATTGTTAGGACCACCCTCTTATTTAAATTTGCATATTTATTCAATTTTTGTTTTTTGAAGTTCTGCGTTTGCTCTCACTTATTTCTTAATTTACTGAAAATTATGTCTCAGGTTATTCCTGAGAGTAAGAGGACAGTGTGGCAAGTCTGTATTACGTTACTAGTTACCAGCCTGTCAAAATGACAGAACATCATAACAGTAATGTTAGTGTCGGCGGCTGTGCGTTCCTAAATGGAAAACAATTTAATTGCCCCACCGGGCGCCCTCTAGTGGCTGCTGGCGCGCAAAGCTCTTTAATTTACCCCCCCCCCCCCCCCCCCGTAGAGGTGAGGAACAGCGTTAGCCTATATATTAAAATGTTGTGCATTTTAAACGTTTTTATTACTAGGTGAAAAGGGAGATTTATGGTAAGAACTTACCTTTGTTAAATCTTTCTGCGAGGTACACTGGATTCCACAGGGAATAACATGGGGCTGTAGAGTTGGATCTTGATCCGAGGCACCAACAGGCTGAGCTCCAGGCACTGGAGGTGGGTGGTGCCGTGTTAAATTAAAGACTTCCGGATGAAAACTCCACTCTCCGGCGTGAACGTCCTGATTACTGAGGAAGTCCGCTTCCCAGTTGAGGACTCCAGGAATGAACACTGCCGATCTTGTTGGCAGATGGCATTCCGCACAACGAAGGATTTTTGCCACTTTGATCATTGCCATGCGGATTCGAGTGCCGCCTTGATGATTTATGTATGCCACCGTGGTGGCGTTGTCTGATTGTACTTGAACAAGCCTGTTCTGTACCAGAGTCAGGGCAAGAGTCAAAGCATTGAACAATGCCCGCAATTCCAGAATATTTATCGGGAGGAGAGATTCCTCCTTGGTCCACCGACCCTGGAGAGAGTGTTGCTCTAGCACCGCGCCCAAACCCCGAAGACTGGCGTACGTAGTCAGTAGGACCCAGTTGGGGATCCAGAAGGGTCGGCCCCTGCTCAACTGTTGGTCCTGTAGCCACCAGTTCAGTGACAGACGAACCTCCAGAGTCAAGGAGATCATTTGAGACCTGATCCGATGAGGCAGGCTGTCCCATTTGGAAAGGATTAACCTCTGCAGTGGGTGGGAATGAAATTGAGCAAACTCTACCATGTCGAAAGCCAACACCGTGAGGCCTAGTACTTCCATCGCCGAGTGTATCGACACTCTTGGGCGAGAAAGGAAGTATCTGATCCTCTCCTGAAGTTTCAAGACTTTCTCTGGGGACAGAAACAGTCTCTGGCTGTGTGCGTGTCTAGCAGTGCCCCCAGATGCACCATGCTCCGAGCAGGGACCAGCGAGGACTTTTTCCAGTTGATGAGCCACCCGTGGGCTTGTAGGAATTGGACCGTCAGTTCCAGATGACTGAGGAGAAAATCTTGGGAATTTGCCAGGATCAGCAAGTCATCCAGATACGGCAGGATCCTGATTCCCTGATGGCGGAGAAGGGCCGTCATCACAGCCATGAACTTGGTGAAGATCCAAGGGGCCGTGGCCAGTCCAAATGGCAGAGCCTGGAATTGATAATGTAGGTTGCCAATAGCAAACCACAGATATTGTTGATGCGACATGGCAATAAGTATATGCAGGTAAGCATCCTGTAAGTCCACAGATACCGTTTAGTCTTCGGGTTCCATGGCCAGTACAATAGAGCGCAGAGTTTCCATACGGAATTTGGACACCCTCACAAATTTGTTCAATGATTTGAGCTTGAATATAGGCCCGAAGGACACACTGGGTTACGGAACTAGAAACAGGGTCGAATAGTATCCCATGCCTCTCTGGGACAGAGTTACCAGCACAACCACTCCTGTGTCCAGGAGGGATCGCACAACCAAGTGTAGAGCTTGCGCTTTCAATGGATCCAAAGGTATAACCGTCGAGCAGAACTGGTGAAGGGGACGTCTCTTGAAAGAGATTGCGTACCCGTGAGAGACAACTTCCCGTACCCAGGCATCCGAAGTGGTCTTTGACCAGGCCTGGGCGAACTGCAAAAGTCGGCCTCCCACCCTGGGATCCCCCAGGGGGAGGCCCGCCCCGTCATGCAGCAGGCTTGTCTTGTTTGGAAGCAGGCTGACGGGCGGCACAGGATTGTTAAGGTTTGGGCTTAGTGGTTTTGGTAGTACGAGCTTGTCTTGGGTATGCCTGACCCTTTGCTTTCCCTGGAGGTCAAATGGAACGAAAAGTGGTACCTTTGCCTTCGGTGCAGAAGGATTAGTACTTGGGAGAAACGCAATCTTAGCAGTCGCCAAGTCAATCACAATCTTATTCTGAACCTCCCCAAATAGGATGTCTCCCTTAAATGGGATCAACTACAAGGTCTTTTTGGAGTCTAGGTCCACCTTCCAGGACCTCAACCACAGAATTCGGCGAGCCAGTAGAGACGTAGTAGACGCCTTGGCAGCCATTACTCCTGCCTCAGAGGACGCCTCCTGAATATAGTGTGAGGCGGTGGTAATAAGAGATAGCTATTGTCTGGCAGTGTCAGAAATATCCTGAGGCAGCTCATCCTCTAATGCCTGAACCCATGCTTCAATTCCTTTAGCAGCCCAGGAAGCTGCTATAGTAGGTCTATGTACAGCACCGGTAAGGGAGTAAATAGACTTCAGGCATCCCTCCATACGCTTATCCATCGGTTCCTTCATTGAGGTGACAGTGGTGACAGGCAGAGTAGATGACACCACAAGACGGGCGTCATGAGAGTCCACCGGTGGTGGAGTTTCCCACTTGTTACTCAACTCCGCAGGGATAGGATTACGAGCTAACATCTTTTTAGACAGGGAGAATTTCTTTCCTGGAGACGACCAGGATTCCAAACGTATGTCGATTAAATGGTCAGAATGTGGTAAGACTACTTTAGTAACCTTCTGACGTTTGAACTTATCAGGTTTTTTAGACGCAGTAGTGGGATCTACCTCATCAATTTGTAGAATCAGCTTAATAGCCTCCACTAGGTTAGGAACATCAACCTGAGTTGTAGGTTCCTCGTCAGAAGCGACTGTACCAGTGTCTGACGGGTCAGTATATTCCCCATTCTCATTAGAAGAATTATCTCAAAATATTAGTGGATTGTTAGGAGGAAGCGGCTCCCTTAGATGACCCTTTGACCCAAGAGGGGCGTGGGGAAGACTTTTCTCTAACCAAAGATTGATTTAATTGTTGTATCTGGGTAGACAGAGTATCCGCCCAGGGCGGATTAACTACAGAGACAATATGGGGCTGCAATGGCACAGGAGGCTCCACAGGGGGCTTAAGACGTGTCACAAGTGTATTCAGCATACTTGAGAATGCTGCCCAAGGTGGTTCCTAATTGGCCACAGGTGCTGCAGGCTGACTCGGAGATGTATGGCACTCAGTACCTAAACCATCAGCTAAAATTTCCCCCTCAGGTAAATCCTTGGTGCAAGCACTGCATGATGCAGAAGCGTCCACGGATTTCCCGCCCTGTGTGGCAGACATTATAGGGAATGTAGCCTCAGAACATAACAGTACAATATAGCCAGACAAAAACAATACCTGCAAATAACCCCCAGATTTATGTGCCAGTAAATACAGGACACAAGCAGAGAATGAAAGCGGTATCAGGTGACTGAAAGACACCGTAAAAAAAACACAAAACAGTATATACTGTGTAGCACTAATTATATATATATATATATATATATATATATATATATATATATATACTGCTCAAAAAAATAAAGGGAACACTAAAATAACACATCCTAGATCTGAATGAAAGAAATATTCTTATTAAATACTTTGTTCTTTACATAGTTGAATGTGCTGACAACAAAATCACACAAAAATTATCAATGGAAATCAAATTTATTAACCCATGGAGGTCTGGATTTGGAGTCACACTCAAAATTAAAGTGGAAAAACACACTACAGGCTGATCCAACTTTGATGTAATGTCCTTAAAACAAGTCAAAATGAGGCTCAGTAGTGTGTGTGGCCTCCACGTGCCTGTATGACCTCCCTACAAAGCCTGGGCATGCTCCTGATGAGGTGGTGGATGGTCTCCTGAGGGATCTCCTCCAAGACCTGGACTAAAGCATCCGCCAACTCCTGGACAGTCTGTGGTGCAACGTGGCGTTGGTGGATGAAGCGAGACATGATGTCCCAGATGTGCTCAATTGGATTCAGGTCTGGGGAACGGGCGTGCCAGTCCATAGCATCAATGCCTTCGTCTTGCAGGAACTGCTGACACACTCCAGCCACATGAGGTCTAGCATTGTCTTGCATTAGGAGGAACCCAGGGCCAACTGCACCAGCATATGGTCTCACAAGGGGTCTGAGGATCTCATCTCGGTACCTAATGGCAGTCAGGCTACCTCTGGCGAGCACATGGAGGGCTGTGAGGCCCCCCAAAGAAATGCCACCCAACACCATTACTGACCCACTGCCAAACCGGTCATGCTGGAGGATGTTGCAGGCAGCAGAGCGTTCTCCTTGGCGTTTCCAGACTCTGTCACGTCTGTCACATGTGCTCAGTGAGAACCTGCTTTCATCTGTGAAGAGCACAGGGCGCCAGTGGCGAATTTGCCAATCTTGGTGTTCTCTGGCAAATGCCAAACGTCCTGCACGGTGTTGGGCTGTAAGCACAACCCCCACCTGTGGACGTCAGGCCCTCATACCATCCTCATGGAGTCTGTTTCTGGTCATTTGAGTAGACACATGCACATTTGTGGCTTGCTGGAGATAATTTTGCAGGGCTATGGCAGTGCTCCTCCTGTTCCTCCTTGCACAAAGGCGGAGGTAGCGGTCCTGCTGCTGAGTTGTTGCCCTCCTTCGGCCTCCTCCACGTCTCCTGATGTACTGGCCTGTCTACTGGTAGCGCCTCCATGCTCTGGACACTACGCTGACAGACACAACAAACCTCCTTGCCACAGCTCGCATTGATGTGCCATCCTGGCTGAGCTGCACTACCTGAGCCACTTGTGTGGGTTGTAGACTCCGTCTCATGCTACCACTAGAGTGAAAACACCGCCAGCTTTCAAAAGTGACCAAAACATCAGCCAGAAAGCATAGGAGCTGAGAAGTAGTCTGTGGTCACCACCTGCAGAACAACTCCTTTATTGGGGGTGTCTTGCTAATTGCCTATAATTTCCACCTGTTGTCTATTCCATTTGCACAACAGCATGTGAAATTGATTGTCAATCAGTGTTGCTTCCTAAGTGGACAGTTTGATTTCATAGAAGTGTGATTAACTTGGAGTTACATTGTGTTGTTTAAGTGTTCCCTTTATTTTTTTGAGCAGTGTGTGTGTGTGTGTGTGTGTGTGTGTGTGTGTGTGTGTGTGTGTGTATATTATATATACAGTAACTGTGTGTATTAAACAAAGTTTGTGTACATTGAGCCATCAGAAAACAAAGGTTTCACTATCTCACTCTCACGCAAAAAAGTCCGTATTTCGGAATATTTGGATATGGGATACTCAACCTATGTGTGTGTGTGTGTGTGTGTGTGTGTGTGTGTGTGTGTGTGTGTGTGTGTGTGTGTGTGTGTATATATATATACACAAACAAATATAGAAAACCACAGCACTCGCCACCCCAGAAACGGGGTGCAGTGTCTGCACTCACCACTCATAGGGTGGGGTGCATGCAGCCCATGGCCACCTACCCAAATACATACAAAATAGAGAATTCAGCACTCACCATAGCAAGCTCACTTGTCCTCACAACATCAATAAATAAATAAATGATGGGGGTTTAGTTGGTGGATTGGCCAATGCACGGAAGCCTGCATACCGATTTTCAAGGTACCCCACCTTCATGCAGGTCCTACACTATCACAAAGCCTAAAGAATTAAAACCTGGCAACTGTATCACATATAATATAACTGCAAATATGCCCACTAGGTTTAATGTATGCCTGCCACATATCTAGTGGCTCTTAAAGGCATACTAGTCACCTGACACAGCCGATAAATTACTAAGGAGCAGCTGACACAGGTTTAGAACAATTAAGATTACACAGGGGTGCATGAAAAGGCCTGTGACCATGGTTAATAAGAGTTAACCAACGATTAACCCCAAAATATACAAACAAATATAGAAAACCACAGCACTCGCCACCCCAGAAGCGGGGTGCAGTGTCTGCACTCACCACTCATAGGGTGGGGTGCATGCAGCCCATGGCCACCTACCCAAATACATACAAAATAGAGAATTCAGCACTCACCATAGCAAGCTCACTTGTCCTCACAACATCAATAAATAAACAAATGATGGGGGTTTAGTTGGTGGATTGGCCAATGCACGGAAGCCTGCATACCGATTTTCAAGGTACCCCACCTTCATGCAGGTCCTACACTATCACAAAGCCTAGTGGGCATATTTGCAGTTATATTATATGTGATACAGTTGCCAGGTTTTAATTCTTTAGGCTTTGTGATAGTGTAGGACCTGCATGAAGGTGGGGTACCTTGAAAATCGGTATGTAGGCTTCCGTGCATTGGCCAATCCACCAACTAAACCCCCATCATTTATTTATTTATTGATGTTGTGAGGACAAGTGAGCTTGCTATGGTGAGTGCTGAATTCTCTATTTTGTATGTATTTGGGTAGGTGGCCATGGGCTGCATGCACCCCACCCTATGAGTGGTGAGTGCAGACACTGCACCCCGCTTCTGGGGTGGCGAGTGCTGTGGTTTTCTATATTTGTTTGTATATTTTGGGGTTAATCTTTGGTTAACTCTTATTAACCATGGTCACAGGCCTTTTCATGCACCCCTGTGTAATCTTAATTGTTCTAAACCTGTGTCAGCTGCTCCTTAGTAATTTATCGGCTGTGTCAGGTGACTAGTATGCCTTTAAAAGCCACTAGATATGTGGCAGGCATACATTAAACCTAGTGGGCATATTTGCAGTTATATTATATGTGATACAGTTGCCAGGTTTTAATTCTTTAGGCTTTGTGATAGTGTAGGACCTGCATGAAGGTGGGGTACCTTGAAAATCGGTATGCAGGCTTCCGTGCATTGGCCAATCCACCAACTAAACCCCCATCATTTATTTATTTATTGATGTTGTGAGGACAAGTGAGCTTGCTATGGTGAGTGCTGAATTCTCTATTTTGTATATATATATATATATATATATATATATATAGTCACCCCGTCCTCAGGTACCTGAGGACGGGGTGACAAAAAACACCCGAAACGTTGTTGCATTAAGCCTGCATCTTGTTTGAATTATTGACCGAGTGCCGCCATCACTGTTGTTTATATTGGACCTCGCTGAGGTACCTAGGAGGGCACCGGCAAAGTTTAAGTTGTATTGGGAGTGCTGCCACAAGCATTATATTTATATATATATATATATATATATATATATATATATATATATTGTATTGTACGAAAAGCCCGGCACTCCCATAAGTGGCAACGCGCCCTGGTGCCCTCAGAAACGTATGAACACAAAACTGAAGAAGCTGCGGCACTCGGGGACTGGTAAAGAAGTCAGTGTATTAAGCAATACAAAACATCCATTGACGTTTTGGGGAATTCAACCCCTTTCTCAAGATGTACAGATATCAAAGGAAAAGAAAAACTCACTCACCTTTTAAAAGTAGAGAGAGAGCCCGCCACGACACCCGTGCGTGCGTTTCCCGAGCTTCCGGATCCGGCTGGGGGAAGGCGCCAGGAGGTGACACGGCATGACGTCCGTGCGGAGCCCGGCCCGCCAGTTGCCTGGCAACGTCTGACGCTGAGCCCGCAGGCCGGAGGCTGGGGAAAGGGGGAGGAACCAAGAGAGCAGCGCTTTAGAGATGTAAACAAATGGATTATAACCATGGCAATCAGGATCACAAACGTGCGTCTATTGAATATCACAGCCTACCCCAATATACTGACCATAGTCCGCTAGTGGACACCAGTGGGATTAAGGAGCTGACAACACCAGCATGCAGGACGGAGGGGAATAGTTATACAGATAAGCACCATGAATAGTATAACCAGTGATGTTACTTAACACAAAGTTTGTATATCCACAACCCCAGTATAGCTAATAAGGCTATGCATAATCAATGAAGAGCAGTCACAGGGAGCCAATGCCCCCCTAGTCCCACACAGCATGGGGCCAATTCTTGGCAAGCCTGGATGAAGTAGGGATTGGTATCCTCCTTGACAGTTATCTAAACGTGCTCCACACAATTCTTTCATTAAGGCCTGCTGGATGGATCGTGTTGAGCCCGTAGATCCAGGACGCCACTTTGCGGAGCAATAGGCCATCGCGATCACCCCCCCCCCCCGAGCAGACTTGGGGACATGATCGATGATTATGTGTTTAAGATCACCCAGCGTATGTTTGGCCTCCTGAAAGTGTCTTGCCACTGGCTGATCGGAAGGGGACCCTGCGATGGCGGCCTTAATTGCCGAGCGGTGGAGAGCCATACGTTCCCTCAAAGTCCTGATCGTCTTTCCTATATAGCAGAGCTTGTACGGGCATATAATAAGGTAGATAATGTGTATGGAAGTGCAAGAAACCACATGCCTGATGAAAATTATTCTACCAGTCACGGGTAGAGTAAAGGAAGGCCCAGTGATCATGTGGCTACAAGTAGTGCACCCTAAGCAACGATAGCAACCTGGTCTTTTTGATAGAAAGGTCCCCTTCGAAGAGTTAGACAAGCTGGAAATGTCCGTGTGTACCACCAGGTCTTTTATGTTGCGCCCTCTTCAGTAGCACATCATGGGAGTAACATGTTTGAAAGGAAGGGAGGTATCCGTGGAAACTATGGGCCAGAGGGCTCTGTTCGCTCTATTTAGGATGGGGCTGGAGGTATCAAAGGTCGTAGTCCATGGGATTTTGTCACCCAACGTTCTAGGGGTGGGGCGTAGCAGTTCGTCCCTTTTTAATTCCAACACCTCATTTTTGGTACGGACCAGTGTCGTCTTGTCGTATCCCCTTTCTGTGAACTTGAGGACCATCTTGTCCAGTTCCCACTCGATCTTATCTGGCTGATTGCAAATACGTGCTGTTCTTAACATTTGAGATCTGGGTAGACCCAATTTCAGGGGGCGAGGGTGGTGGCTGTTGGCACGTAACAGGGTGTTTTTGTCTGTTGGTTTACTATAAATGTTGGTTAAGAGTTTCCCTGCACTCAAGGAAATCAGAACATCAAGGTAATTAATTGATGTCAAGGACCACTGATACGTGATCCTGATGGGGAAGGGCCTGGTATTGATGAAATCCAACAGACGTACGAGTGCTGACTCCCCTCCAGTCCAGAGGATGAAAATATCATCGATGTATCTGGTAAAAAGAGCGATGGACTGGAAAAACATCATTGACTCTTCTTGCAGCATGAAGATGTTGGCATAAGATGGTGCCACGTTACTCCCCATGGCACAACCAGATTTTTGTTCTTAGAATTAACCATAGAAGAGGAAAAAGTTCCTAGTTAAGGTCAACTCCAGCAAGGTCATAAACAGGTCTAGGTCCACATTTCGCATAGCTTCTTTGCATAAAAAAGATCTCATAGCACTCAAGCCCCCTTCGTGGGGGATGCTAGTGTACAGGCTACAGATGTCAATCGTGCACAGTATGGTCCCGTCGGGCACCTCACCAAAGGAATCCAAAAGTAACAAAAAGGACGTGGTATCCTTCAGGCACCTGGGTTGCCTCAGAACAAGTGGCTGTAAAAAACAATCCAAGAACTGGGAAACAGGTTGATATAGAGATTGGCGTGCAGATATGATGGGGCGGCCGGGGGGATTATTGAGGTCCTTGTGTATTTTGGGAACTGTAAAGAAAATAGGAACCATGGGGAAGTCCTGTGTAAGTGCCTTGTGGATTTTGTCTGAAATTAGACCTAGGGCCTTGGCTTCAGCTAGAATCCCGTCCAGCTCCAGTTTGTATTTCATGGACGGGTCTGATTCCAGTTGGCTATACGTATTGGAATCAGATAATTGGGCCAAGATCTCGGTTTTATAATAGGCCATGTCCAAGATAACGATTCCGCTCCCTTATCTGCCGGGCGGATAACCACGTCAGAGTAAGATCCCAAGATCTTGAGCGCCAACCACTGTTGTTTGGACAGATTGTGATGTTGGTGTTCCGACGCCCCGGTGTATTTGCTCATAGACTCATCTACAAGCCGAATATATGACTTGATGGAAGGGTTAGTCGACTGGGGGTCAAACGTTGAACTGCTCCGCAAAGAGGCGTCCTGGATCTACGGGCTCAACACGATCCATCCGGCGGGCCTTAATGAAAGAATTGTGTGGAGCAACGTTTGGATAACTGTCAAGGAGGATACCAATCCCTACTTCATCTAGGCTTGCCAAGAATTGGCACCATGCTGTGTGGGACTAGGGGGGGGCATTGACTCCCTGTGACTGCTCTTCATTGATTATGCATAGCCTTATTAGCTATACTGGGGTTGTGGATACACAACCTTTGTGTTAAGTAACATCACTGGTTATACTATTCATGGTGCTTATCTGTATAACTATTCCCCTCCGTCCTGCATGCGGGTGTTGTCAGCTCCTTAATCCCACTGGTGTCCACTAGTGGACTATGGTCAGTATATTGGGGTGGGCTGTGATATTCAATAGATGCACGTTTGTGATCCTGATTGCCATGGTTATAATCCATTTGTTTACATCTCTAAAGCGCTGCTCTCTTGGTTCCTCCCCCTTCCCCAGCCTCCGGCCTGCGGGCTCAGCGTCAGGCGTTGCCAGGCAACTGGCGGGCCGGGCTCAGCACGGACGTCATGCCGTGTCCCCTCCTGGCGCCTTCCCCCAGCCGGATCTGGAAGCTCGGGAAACGCACGCACGGGTGTCGTGGCGGGCTCTCTCTCTACTTTTAAAATGTGAGTGGGTTTTTCTTTTCCTTTGATATCTGTACATCTTGAGAAAGGGGTTGAATTCCCCGAAACGTCGATGGATGTTTTGTATTGCTTAATACACTGACTTCTTTACCAGTCCCCGAGTGCCGCAGTTTCTTCAGTTTTGTGTGTGTATATATACTGTGTAGCACTAATAGATAGATATATATATATATATATATATATATCTCAAAAAAATAAAGGGAACACTAAAATAACACATCCTAGATCTGAATGAATGAAATGTTCTTATTAAATACTTTGTTCTTTACATAGTTGAATGTGCTGACAACAAAATCACACAAAAATTATCAATGGAAATCAAATTTATTAACCCATGGAGGTCTGGATTTGGAGTCACCCTCAAAATTAAAGTGGAAAAACACACTGCAGGCTGATCCAACTTTGAAGTAATGTCCTTAAAACAAGTCAAAATGAGGCTCAGTAGTGTGTGTGGCCTACATGTGCCTGTATGACCTCCCTACAACCCACACAAGTGGCTCAGGTAGTGCAGCTCATCCAGGATGGCACATCAATGCGAGTTGTGGCAAGAAGGTTTGCTGTGTCTGTCAGCGTAGTGTCCAGACCATGGAGGCGCTACCAGGAGACAGCCCAGTACATCAGGAGACGAGGAGGCCGTAGGAGGGCAACAACCCAGCAGCAGGACCGCTACCTCCGCCTTTGTGCAAGGAGGAACAGAAGGAGCACTGCCAGAGCCCTGCAAAATTACCTCCAGCAAGCCACAAATGTGCATGTGTCTACTCAAATGATCAGAAACAGACTCCATGAGGGTGGTATGAGGGCCCGACGTCCACAGGTGAGGGTTGTGCTTACAGCCCAACACCGTGCAGGACGTTTGGCCTTTGCCAGAGAACACCAAGATTGGCAAATTTGTCAGTCAGAGAATCACAACCTAGTCTGTAAAGATACTCCCTGTCGAGCTCGCACCTTGCAAAAGGTGAGGGGATATCTAGATTCCACCTTACAAACGTGTTGGCTGTGTACTCTTTTAGTTGCATTTTATTGACACAATTTTATACTTTGAACTGTGTATACGTTATTAAAATAACTTTTTACTAATTGGCCTGTTTACCTCTTGTTTGGGTGACTATTTGGTGAGGGGTGTCTGTTACAGGTCCCCAGATTTAAATACCCTCCAGTCTACATTCCGACGAAAATAATGCTGGAAGAACTGTGTAATTACATTCCACTTTGGCGCACTTGGGAATTTGTGTTTTATATATATATTATATATATATATATATTATATTATATTATATATGAGACCCTGATGCACCTAGCCCCCCAGGGTACAGAATATAGTGATAGCATTAAGTGTGATACACTAGAAGGTAATCCACACAGCAGCTACAGGCACACTCAGTCAGTTACAATGCAGAAGTTATTTCAGACAAACAATAAAACTGCACTGGACTAGTAAAACTACATATAAATATATATAAATATTATATATATATATATATATATATATATATATATATATATATATATATAATATCAGTGCAATGTAGATACTGGATGTATTTCTGAGCATACTTGTACTAAGTAGTCAGGTAGAAGTACACTTGTTCTTAACTAACACTGTCTAAAATGACATGTAGAGTACTTAAGTGACTGTAAATGCACGGCACTGATAAGGCAGGCGGATTTACAGAAGATACATTGTCCTGCAGTCCTGGAGATCAGCCGCAGCTACTTGTGTAAAGACGGCGCCAAAATCTCAGTCAGGGAGTGGCGGAGAGTGAGAAGCAGCTCCAGGGCGGGAACACCAGCAGTAGATGGCGCCCGAAGCTGGGGGAGGAGCTACAGGTCAAGCGCCTTATCCCCTATGCTGGTTCTCACCACCAGTACTGTGGAGCGTTGTTAAAATTATTTTTGTGAAATCCGACCTGTGCTCCCTGCCCTGGTGGATATAGTGGGGTCCCTGAACGGACACAGTGTCCACGCCAGCGTCACGGTCCGTCTCCTAAGACCGCAACGCGATTCCAGCGGGTCCCACCTGGGGGACCCTCTTACCTCCAAAGAAGCAGCCACGCGATCCTGGAGAGCTCCAGCGGCGTGTGCCTGGAAACCGGCCGGCGAGAGTATGCGGCGCTGCTGGGGAGGTGTTGGAGCCGCAGCACAGTATTTCACTTGGACATAAAAGTGCTGCAGCCCTTGAAGAATCTTCTAATTAAAGCTCTTTTCAGGGCTGCCTAGCACAGCCCCCCCTATTAAGTGACCTGCTCTGCAGGCACCAACTTACAAACTGAGCTCCAGTGTCCGGAGGCGGGGTTATAGAGGGAACAGTCAAAGCTTTAGCCTGTTGGTGCGTCTGGATCAAGATCCAACTCTACACCCTGATGTATTCCCTGTGGAACACAATGTACCCCGCTGCAGAAACAAAGAAATTGAAAAAACTCTCTGGAGCTCAGAGATGTGCATCCTCTCCTGAGGGCACTTTTTTCTAAACTGACTGTGGGAGGGGGCATAGAGGGGAGGAGCCAGCACACCCAGTTGAAGACATTTAAAGTGCACTGGCTCCTTTGGACCCTGTGTATACCCCCATCATACTAGATTTCCCCAATATCCTTTATGGATGCTAGATAAATATTCTATTGATGCAATTTAACATTAAAACTGTGCCAGAACAGCTGAGTGCCGCTTAGCTCTCTGGCGCTACTGTCTGGCAGCAGTAATAAGAGTCTTACAGTATAGCTTTGCCCACTAGTTATGATCCCTTCTACACATGTGTAACCCAGCTGTGCCAATCACACATGCTGACTGCACTGAAAGCCTTGAACCCTAGTGTTTTCAGTAGCAGATTCTAAAAAAAAAAAAAAAAATCCTCTGTAGTGTGTATAATATATATATATATATATATATATATATATATATATATATATATATGGACAGTGGAAACATGCAGCGGCACTCAGAGGCTGATTCCAAAAAATATTAAGGTGCAAAAATAGACATTTTAATCCATGAAAACAACAACACAAAAGTGAAGGTTCACTTTTGTGTTGTTGTTTTCATGGATTAAAATGTCTATTTTTGCACCTTAATATTTTTTGGAATCAGCCTCTGAGTGCCGCTGCATGTTTCCACTGTCCGCTTATACTTATTATACCAGAGGGCACCGGAGCAACAACTTTGGGGTGAGTGCCAGTTCTTCTTGAAATATATATATATATATATATATATATATATTTATATATTGCTAAAGCTAATTATTTATCTTATAACATTCACTATATACTGGTAAGAGACTCAGTACGCAATGGGCGTATGGGGTACCGTAAGGGTACGTACTTAGCGTAGCAGACGCTAGGCCGTGGTCGAGACGCACAAGCGGCACGTTCGCTCACGGCTTACGCTGGGTTTCGAGCACGCTATAGGCGGTCCGAGTACCGTAATGCTACGCTACTAGCGTAGCGGACGCTGTGCCCACAAGAGGAACACGAGCGGCGCAGACGCTCACAGGATGACACACAGTAAACCTTGTATGCAACACAATGAAAGGCTGAGCCTATACTGTAAACCTTGGTTTTGTAATGTGAACACAATGTAATGCTAATTAACCTCTATTATATAAAAGCCGCTTGAGCGATTGAGACGCTCCGAATACCCTTAGCAATGTAATGATAAACACACAATACCTTGTAAGGTTCCAAAACCTTTATCTAGATGATTTTAGTATGTAAAAGGGGAAAACAGTTACAGCTTATACACTACAGCACTAACATAACACACCTAAACAGAATAACTGAACTTATACAATATACAACAGCGTAACAATAACAGAGAGAGAGAGAGTATGGCAAATACAAACAGAGAATAAGTTGGTTACAGAGAAAAACTTACACACTGGGGAATGATCGCTGCGCAGTCCTGGTACCAGCTCTCTAGTTAGTCAATGATGAAAACCGTTGTGGAGAGCAGACTGAGCTGGCCCAGACTGGCTGCCTTATATACATTACATACAGTACACTACAAAGGGGCCTACAATCTCATTGTTCATTGGACACAGGAATCTGTCTTCACATTATAACAAAAGGTCATAGGTTGATTCAAACAGGTGGGCTGCGACTATTTCATACTGGTCAGGTGGGAGGGAATCTCAGGATTCCCGCCGCATGGATAATGAATTGCAAATACAGTAAATGTCCATAAACTTCTTATAACCATAACTATTCGCAGGAGCGATTAATCTCTGTCAAACCAACACCGGAATGTTACTAATAATATACTCTACCGTTGCATACTAAACACCACTGCTCAAAACCTGTCTGACCCTTCGTATCATGTAAAGAGGGATCTCTCTGTCCATGAACCAGTTACACTCACCAAACTTACTGATATTATTAAGGAGACCATAACCTATAAAATACACTATTTGGATTAATTATGTAACGAGCGAGTCGCCCGCCAGACGCACACAAACTCTACCGTAAATGCACATACCACGCGCCTGAGCGCATGACCGTGGAGGCGCCGTCACGCAACTGCGAATATGCGCAAGCACGGGAGAGAATGTGCACGTGCAGCGGGCAAGCGCATGGGGTTAGTACAAGGCATGAGAATAACGATATTTTTCGACTTTGACAGTCCACCCTTTGGCAGTCACCAATAACTGCCACTTCCTAAACAAAACAGAAAAATATATGTCATCATGTAAACACCTTTTTATGATTGGGTAAGGGAGGAGAGGAGAAGGTTAGAAAGATATGACCTAGTGAGATAGTAAAAGCATGTGTGTATGAAATCCATGTTTGAGGGGTCATGTATCATCGTGCCGTACGTGTTCTAAATCAAGCTTCGAGGTATTGCGAAGTATACATTTGAATCCTTCTTATCCCGTATCCCGTCTGTGGATGGGCTGTCAAACTCTACCGAGCTCTTTTCGGCTTTTGGTTGCAACAAATGGGGGAGCACATTTAGTTGATGATACATGAAGGGGGGGAACATGTGAATGCTGATATATGTGTCTATATTCCCTGTCGACTGTGTGTGTCATTACCTGGAGGTTGTAGAGATGAAGATAAGAAACAATCGTTATAAATGCAGTCGTAAACTATGTGAGTTTAAATAAACAGTCGTCGATTGAGGTCTTGTCTGATGTCTTGTCTTGATGTACATGTTGTCTTATGTCTCTCGGTGCTTTTGTTGTAAATAGCGAGCAAAAGCTTTTCCATTGTCCATAAAATTACAGTCTCTAAAGTATTGGGCTTTCGTAAAAAGTTAAAGTCACTAGGGATATTGGGGGTCTGTGGCATAGTTCATCAATGGTCTGTATAAAAGAGGTTGTCAAATTCTTCTTCCAAGCGGATGTCTTTGTACCTTGGAGGAAAACAAAGGAGAAACGGGTGAAAGAAACGGACCGTGGAATCACATTTTCATCACAACATTGTCTCTATCGTTGGGTCATAAATCAAATTAGTTGTTGTTATTACAGTGTCCTCGCTCCTCAGACTCATCACTCTGGTACTACCTTTACACTTCGTTAAAGCCCGAACGCATCTAAATATCAGGCCAACCAATATGACGACTCCCAGAATACACAAGAGAAATTTCCCTACGTCCATTATAATACCTTGGGCCCATTCTCCTAACCCAGAGAACCAATTTCGTGGGTTCAACCAGGACACCCAACTGGTCAGCTCATTACCCACAGCAGCGAGTGTGAGATTGTGTTTCCTTCGAAACTCCCACTTCAATTGCAAAATGTCATCCATCTTTTGGTCTATGGCCTCGGCCGGGTCCTCAGTGCTGTTTGTAATATACGTGCAGCACTTTACACCATACTGAGTTGCTAGGGTAACACAATACCCGCCTGTCACTGCTGTGAGATAATTGAGAATCATCCTATGCTGAACCAGCTCTGTTTTGTAGGCTTGTAACTCTTTCCCAGTGTACCTGAACGTGTCGTCATACATTTCGGTGATATTGTCTAACAAGTTCGCTAGCGCAGATATATATCTATAATTTATCACTCCTCTGGCGGTACGAGTGATATCTAACGCGAGTAGGAATTGAATCCCGGAGGATTCATGGATCAGATCAGAGGCCGGATGCTCTGTCCTCTCTATCAGGTGCCTTTTAACGACGTGCTCGTAATGAGTGTGAGTATAAGGTGCTTGGGCACCGCGGTGAATGTCTTTCATTTTGGTATGGGATACAGTCATTACTTCAGGCAGTACTTTTCCATTGTAACACAATCCCTCTGAGATTGGGGCAAGCCACTTATACGCCTTTCTCCCGCATATGAAATATGCATCATCGGGGAGAACATATGGGACGGAGTATGACATAACCATGTTACAAATTTTCCATGTGAAATGTCCTAACCCTAACTCTCCCATCTGTCTAGTACACGTATCAGTTTGTACGATATGTGCACAGTATCCTGGTGATACTTCTCCAACTCGCATGGTCCTACTTCCTAGAGTGTACCTATACCGGAAATATTTTCCACTGTTGGCTATCTGGCGTATAAGCTCTGTGTCTATGGGCATTCTATCGGCTCTATATGAAAATGTCATGGTTTGATTACTCCATGACACTTCCCAATTTCCCGGCTTTCGGGGATTGGAAATGTTAAAGCATACTAAGGACTTATCCACATGATACTGGTGGAGCTTCAAACTAGGAGGACTAGAGATATTAAACCTCTTGTCCACCGACCTCCCACCACTTAACTCAAGTACCTCTCCTACAGTTAAAGGGAATGGTACTAGTCCTGATTTGCTATGACCTTGAGGTACTTGAGAGCATACCCAACAGTCTGTCTGGTTTAACACTCTACCCACTAAAGAGTGATAGTCACTCAATGGATGCCGGTCCATGAGGACATTAAAACTGGATTGACATTTCTTGATGCACCCATCCTCAACTATATTGTCACAATGCCTACAGATGCAGTTCTCTTCAGCTAACAATCCTTCACAATTCCTTCTATTGTCAATGCTACCAGATCGTTTTCTGATACTCGCCTTTACTCTGTGATTATGTTGCTCTTGGAAAACTACGCCTCCATCCTGGTCATCAGAACCCATTCCAGATACTTTCTTGACCTCCATGGTACTCTCACCGAAACAGACTGCTCTGGTCAACATCATGGTCAACAGGAAAATCCGGATCACAGTCTCTTGGGGCAAGTCCATCTTATAGGAGGAAAAGGAGAAAAATGAGAAGGGGGAAGGAGAATAGGAGGGAGATGGGAACTGGAGAAAATAACAAAAGGGAAAAAGAACTCTGGCTCGACAAACGCCTCCGGTCTTATTATTCTCAGCGCTCAGGTGTCGTCTCAACTTTCCCGGAACAGACACTCTAGTGATACAACCTCTACCGTCTGTTCTTTATCACGGGACCTCTCTGGGTCAGCAACCTTTTTACAATGAGACGAATGGACCCAAGTCTCTCTCTCGGCAACCTTCAATGCTGTCGTGCTGGTCAATAAGACTTGATATGGTCCTTCCCATCTGTCAATAAGGCAACCTGAGCGTAGAAAATTCCGTATCATTACATAATCCCCAGGTTCAATGTCATGACAATTACTGTCTGGCAAATCAGGAATCACCAACTTTAGATTATCATTCTGATTCCTCAATTGCTTACTCATCTTAACCAAATACTTTACAATTACTTCATTGTTAAATTTCAAATCATCCTGGGGGTTAATAATAACATGGGGTTGTCGACCAAACAGAATTTCAAAAGGAGACAGATTAAGAGGGGACCTGGGAGTGGTTCTGATGCTGTATAATACGATTGGCAAAGCTTCGGGCCACAACAATCCTGTTTCAGCCATTACCTTGCTTAATTTATTTTTAATAGTGCTGTTTACTCTTTCCACTTTCGCACTCGCCTGGGGGCGGTACAGAGTGTGCAGCTTACTATTAATTCCCATCAACTTACACATTGCTTGAAAAACTTCACCTGTAAAATGGGTACCCCTATCACTTTCAATGATTCTAGGGATACCGTACCTACACACAAATTCCTGCACAATTTTCTTTGCAGTAAACACAGCGGTATTTGTGGCCGCGGGAAATGCTTCAACCCAATTTGAGAACACTTAATACAAACCAATACATATTTTAAATTTCTACAAGGTGGCAATTGTATGAAATCAATTTGTATTACCTGGAAAGGACCATCTGTAGGAGGGATATGGGATGGCTCTGTTGGTATTGCCTTTCCGATATTCTTCCTCAAGCAGGTGAGACATGTCATCGCTCTTTTACCCGCATGAGAAGAAAATCCTGGGGCGCACCAATAAGCTCTTACCAACTTACACATTCCTTCTTTGCCTAGATGAGTCAGCCCATGTGCCGCTTCCGCTAGACTTGGAAGGTATGCTCTGGGTGCCACTGGCTTACCCTGTCCATCTGTCCAGAGTCCTGAGGACTCCTGGCCATATCCTTTTGACCTCCAAACTGCCTTTTCTTGTGGTGAACACAAATTTTGCATTTCATATAATTTCTGTGTGTTTACAGTATTAAATACCATCAGCTGTGTGCTGTCTGTCTGTATGGGGTTACTGGCTGCTGATTTAGCAGCTTCGTCTGCTCGGCTGTTACCAAGTGATACCGGGTCTTGGCTATACGTGTGAGCTTTACACTTGATAACAGCCACTCTGTCAGGTTCCTGTATCGCTGTTAGAAGTCTTTTGATGTGGGCTGCATGCGCTACGGGTGTGCCAGCTGCCGTCATGAAATTTCTGAGGCGCCATAGGGCCCCGAAATCATGGACTACTCCGAAGGCGTACCTAGAATCTGTGTAGATATTGGCTGACTTGCCTTTAGCCAATTCGCATGCTCTGGTTAGGGCAACCAGTTCAGCAACTTGTGCTGAGTGTGGTGGGCCTAGGGGTTCCGCTTCTATGGTACCTTGGTCATCTACGACTGCGTATCCAGTACACAAGTCTCCCGAGTCCGTCTGTCTGTGACAACTGCCGTCAGTGTAGAAAGTAAAATCTACATCTTCCAGTGGGTTGTCACTGATGTCAGGCCTTGCCGTGAAATTTTGGGTCAAATATTCCATACAATCATATGTCATTTTCCTTACTAAATCCTCCTTCACCATCACTCTCATCCTCCACCCTTTGTGCCTGTCCAGGCACACCTGGGAGATATGTTGCAGGATTTAATGCACTGCATCTCCTTATGGTGATGTTTACGGGGGCCATCAACGCCAATTCCCATCTTGTAAACCGCGCTGATGAGACGTGTCTGGTTTGGGCAGAATTTAGTAAAGCCGACACTGCATGTGGTGTATGAATTGTGAGGTTGTGTCCTAGCACTACATCTTCGCTTTTACTTACTAGCAATGCTATTGCTGCAACACTTCGCAAGCATGTGGGGAGGGATCGCGCTACAGTGTCTAGCTGAGCGCTATAGTAGGCTACCGGCCTGCTGGCATCACCATGCTTCTGGGTTAAGACACCTGCCGCGCACCCAGCACTCTCTGTTCCGTACAGCTCAAAGGGTTTTCCATAATCTGGCATGCATAATGCTGGTGCCTGCGTTTAGGCACTGTTTAAGTCTCTCAAATGCCATCTCAGACTCGTCTGTGTGCGAAATCCGATCAGGTTTGTTTGATGAGACCATCTCCTGTAAAGGCAAGGCCAGTATGGAAAAACCTGGGATCCAGTTACGGCAATACCCACACATTCCTAAAAACGTTCTAATCTGTTGCTGGGTTTGTGGCAGGGTCATCTCACGAATTGCTTGAATTCTATCAGCGGTGAGGTGTCTCAGTCCTTGTGTCAGACAGTGTCCCAAATATTTTACCTTGGTCTGGCATAATTGTAACTTGTCTTTGGAAACCTTGTGTCCGGTGACTGAAAGATGAAACAGGAGTTGTTTCGTATCTCTCAGGGACGATTCAAGTGAATCTGAACACAGCAGTAGGTCATCTACGTACTGTATTAATATTGATCCACTCTCAGGTTGGAAAGAGTGTAAACAGTCATGCAAGGCTTGTGAGAAAATACTTGGACTGTCAATGAAACCTTGTGGTAATCGAGTCCAGGTGTACTGAACTCCTCTGTATGTAAATGCGAATAAGTATTGACTGTCAGGGTGCAGAGGTACCGAGAAGAAAGCGGAGCAGAGGTCAATCACAGTGAAAAATTTGGCAGTGGGAGGGATTTGCATAAGGATGACAGCTGGATTTGGCACTACGGGGAATTGACTCTCAACTATTTTGTTGATCCCTCTTAGATCCTGCACTAATCTGTAACCCCTCCCCCCACTCTTTTTAACAGGGAAGATGGGACTATTGGCAGTGCTGGACATCCTTACCAGAATGCCCTGTTGTAGCAAGCGCTCTATTACAGGGTAAACTCCTAACTCCACCTCTGGCTTCAGAGGGTATTGTGGGATTTTTGGAGCTATCCTACCATCTTTTACTTGTACAACTACTGGGGCTACGTTTGCCATTAATCCAGTGTCTTGTCCATCCTTGGTCCAAAGTGATTCCGGTATCTGGGAAATCATTTCCTCTACCTTGGACGGACACCTATTTACAATAACAGTGTGTGACATTAATCTTGTTGGGGAGTCTAGCATATCCTGCACTTCCTGAGCGTGGTTTTCGGGTATGTCCAAGAACACACCTTCAGGAGTACAATATATGACACATCCTATTTTGCACAGTAAATCTCTCCCTAGGAGATTAGTCGGAGCCGATGCAGCCAGCAGAAAAGAATGCTTGGTATGCAAAGGCCCTATCGTAATCTCTACAGGTTTGCTTAAAGGGTAGTGTTGTACTACTCCTGTTACTCCCATGGCTGGAATTGTTTTACCAGTGGTTCTCATACCCACGGTCGAATTTATCACTGACTTGGCCGCCCCCGTATCTACAAGGAAATTTAGAGATTTACCAGCTACATCAATTGTGACCTCGGGTTCACTTCCAAGGCTCGCAATTAATTTCACTGGCTGCAGACTACAGGTGTGGCCCCACCCCTATTGTATGTGGTGACCTCCCTGCATTGCGCTGGCAGCTATTACCTGTGAGGGGGGTAGATGGGAGCTATCAGAGACTTGCCAGTCTCTTCTTGGGGGATACCTTTTTGTTTCCCCTGCGTGTGGCTCATAACTCCGTCTCTGCGGTCCTTGATCCCAATTTTGTGTGTCATGTCGTTGTCTAGGGGGTTGATATGATTTCTGTGCACTTTTCAATCTACAGTCTCGTGCAAAATGTCCCTCTTTATGACAGTAATAACAAGTTACCACATTTGACTTACCCACAGGGGTCTGAGACTTATGCTGAGTTGGCCTTGTGGTAAGGGCCTGTATACTTACGGCCATCAGCTTATCACTCTGCGACTCCCTGTGTCTGGTGATGTTCCGATCATGATCAATAGCGGCCTCTCTCAAAGTAGGCATCCGACAAACCTCGCCAACATGGTTGGGTGGTCTGTACCCTCCTCCTCAATACTTCCTTTAAACCATCCATTAACACAGATACTGCTACTTCTCTATGATTCACATTTGTCTTAATGTCTTCTATCCCTGTATACTTAGCCATTTCCTGCAGTGCCCGATGAAAATAATCAGCAGCTATTTCTCCCTCTTTTTGCTTGATGGAGAAAATTTTGTTCCATTTAGCAACAGCTGGGAAATATACTCCCAGCTGCAAATTAATTATTTTCACATTATCTTGATTGTACTCCTCAGTAAGGGGTACCTCTTCATCTAGTCTACAGTCAGCTATAAATCTCGCTGAGTCGACATTGGAGGGTAAACATGCCCTCAGCAATATCCGCCAATCTTTGTTATTGGGCTCCACAGTATTTCCTAGCTCTCTAATGTACTTCTGGCTTGCAACTAGATCTTTCCTAGGATCAGGGAATTCAGACACCATTGATCTTAATTCCGTTCGGGAAAAGGGGCAGTGCATGGCGATGTTTCTGACAGGAGTGACTCCTGAAGTGTCAGTTTTCCCATTTGGTACTGCAATTACCCTAACAGGATTAAGTTCAATAACATCATTCTGAGTAGATTCTACAACATGTGGTGTAATGGTTTCAGCATAGTGTACAGTGCCGTACTTACCAGTTGATACGACCTCACCTGTCCCTCCACTAGGGGCCTTTGATACTGCTCTTACTGGTTGGGCCGTGCCCACTGTTGTTTCTGCTATGGTGGCTGCTAGAGAGAGTGCCGATATTGTTGTGGGTTCATCCTCTTGGTCACAATCCTGGGGAAAGTTTAAAACAGGGTACAGCTTGCACGAGTTAGTATTAGCGTCAACAATCTTAGTTACATTATTCTTAACATCTATACAGTTACTAAGTGCATGTTTATCATACACCAGTGTGCCATTCTCTGTAACCACTTTCTCTCCTGTTATGTATGGTGGTGGTGGTGCGGTGGCTATCAGTTTCCTGATAGGGTTAGATCCAGCCGCTTGAGCCAATCCTCTTTGTATTTCACCTTCCTGTTGCCATAATTGTAAATAATCATAATGTTTGATCCGTCTCTTTGCAGATTTAATGAGACATATCCTTCTCCTTAGATTTTGCAACACCTCGGGGCTAAAACTGCCTACCCGTGGGAACTTTTCCCCGTCATGCACAGTCATTCTTTCCCATTCATCGCACAAAACCTCTGTGTGTGAACCGTATTTCTCACACATGATATACCTTGCCGACCCTATTGGCCGGTTTACTAAATCAACCTGAACCAGGGTTGATCGTCCCCTACCTGAACAACTGGCCCCCATCTTTGCAGGTGTTGCTTTCACTACCTCTGACCTTCAAATCAGGGTCTTCAGCGAACCCTTACAAAAACCAAGATGTCCGGGGTAGGCCGACGGTGAAAGTTTACCGAGTACTTTCACTCACTCGTCCACGTCGACCAATACGCCCACACACTGCCTTAGCGCTGGCGTACTCAACCTAGGGCCCCTGCAACCTGAACCTCTATTTACTGGAACGTGTGGGTGTGATCCGAAGAGCACTTAACCCTTCCCAGTAAATATCAGTTGCTGGAGAATTCCTGAGTGACCAGCGAACCTCCCTTAAAATAAAAAAAATTACACAAATCACGTTAGAATGTACAAATAGCGTTTATGACCCCTCTAGCGTACGGAAATGGTACTGGGTCAACTTACAAACTAATGCACACAATTACATGCGGTACAATCGTTCTGCACATAAGCAACTAATCTTATGTGCGGAACGACCAGTGGAATCGAAAATTGTGGCTGCGAATTCCTTCAGCCGGAGCTTAATGGCCTATATGGGTATTGCACCAACCCTCCTGGGGTTGTGCTTCTTGACTCTATCTATAGCGGACTTCCTAGTCCGCTGTACCTAGACCTCCTGGTCTGTCTCTGGACCTCCTGGTCCGCTATACTCTAATGCTCTTATTTTAATATGTTAACAAGGGATGCCTCCCAAGCCACCGCGCTGTCACTTTCACGTATGTACCTCACGAGAACTCGATTTCCTGTGGTTCCACCCAAAATGAGAAACTTATATATATGTATACATACTCTTTCACCTCATATACTCTTTACTTTCGTTTCTGCGCAGAAATCCCTTTCATTCAGTATCGCAGTCTAGTCCCGAAAGGAGTTACAACTAGAGAAGGATTATTTACGCTAAAATTTAGGACACTGAGATTGGCTTGCTCTATTATCGCGTTGCTTTCGTATCGCCTACTAAAACAATACTATTGTGTGATTTGTATTACGTGGGCGTACCCGTACGCTTCGTTGCGTAATATACGCTCCGTGCGTCGGCCCTTGCGTACGCTAGTCCCGCCCTTTGTCAGAGACACGTGTACGCAGGCCAGACACGTCCACAGTAACACAAGTAACACGTTTCTATCAATGCAAATGATATTTAACTGTAATCATTTACTGAACACCACACAGAACTTCCTTGTATCTTAGGCAAGCCGTGTGCGTGTTTTACAAATTACTTCCTTACGTATTAATTTTACTTTTAACTACCAATAGCAACAAATCTTTCTCAGCACGTTATCAATGATAAATGGCAAACAGGAAGGCGAGATGTGAAAATTACACAAATGAAAAATGCAGGTGTGTGCGTGTGTTGCGTACGCAATGTGTATCAAACAGAAATACAACAGTTTTAAAAGACAATAGCGTACTGTTCTTACCTTCCGGTTCCGGATTCCACCAGCACTACTACAGCGTAGCGATGCAGACGCTTATCTAGTCAGCACTACCGTATCCCTCACCACCAACACGGATACGAAGGGATACTGCCTTCTCGCCCTTTGCAGACAGATAAAGTCTGCTTGTGTTCGCTAGAGCGGATATGTGGAGGACGGACGAGCCGCCAATTGATAAAGCTAATTATTTATCTTATAACATTCACTATATACTGGTAAGAGACTCAGTACGCAATGGGCGTACGGGGTACCGTAAGGGTACGCACTTAGCGTAGCAGACGCTAGGCCGTGGTCGAGACGCACGAGCGGCACGTTCGCTCACGGCTTACGCTGGGTATCGAGCACGCTATAGGCGGTCCGAGTACCGTAATGCTACGCTAGTAGCGTAGCGGATGCTGTGCCCACAAGAGGAACACGAGCGGCGCAGACGCTCACAGGATGACACACAGTAAACCTTGTATGCAACACAATGAAAGGCTGAGCCTATACTGTAAACCTTGGTTTTGTAATGTGAACACAATGTAATGCTAATTAACCTCTATTATATAAAAGCCGCTTGAGCGATTGAGACGCTCCGAATACCCTTAGCAATGTAATGATAAACACACAATACCTTGTAAGGTTCCAAAACCTTTATCTAGATGATTTTAGTATGTAAAAGGGGAAAACAGTTACAGCTTATACACTACAGCACTAACATAACACACCTAAACAGAATAACTGAACTTATACAATATACAACAGCGTAACAATAACAGAGAGAGAGAGTATGGCAAATACAAACAGAGAATAAGTTGGTTACAGAGAAAAACTTACACACTGGGGAATGATCGCTGCGCAGTCCTGGTACCAGCTCTCTAGTTAGTCAATGATGTAAACCGTTGTGGAGAGTAGACTGAGCTGGCCCAGACTGGCTGCCTTATATACATTACATACAGTACACTACAAAGGGGCCTACAATCTCATTGTTCATTGGACACAGGAATCTGTCTTCACATTATAACAAAAGGTCATAGGTTGATTCAAACAGGTGGGCTGCGACTATTTCATACTGCTCAGGTGGGAGGGAATCTCAGGATTCCCGCCGCATGGATAATGAATTGCAAATACAGTAAATGTCCATAAACTTCTTATAACCATAACTATTCGCAGGAGCGATTAATCTCTGTCAAACCAACAGCGGAATGTTACTAATAATATACTCTACCGTTGCATACTAAACACCACTGCTCAAAACCTGTCTGACCCTTCGTATCATGTAAAGAGGGATCTCTCTGTCCATGAACCAGTTACACTCACCAAACTTACTGATATTATTAAGGAGACCATAACCTATAAAATACACTATTTGGATTAATTATGTAACGAGCGAGTCGCCCGCCAGACGCACACAAACTCTACCGTAAATGCACATACCACTCGCTTGAGCGCATGACCGTGGAGGCGCCGTCGCGCAACTGCAAATATGCGCACGCACGGGAGAGAATGTGCACGTGCAGCGGGCAAGCGCATGGGGTTAGTACAAGGCATGAGAATAACGATATTTTTCGACTTTGACAACATATATATATATATATATATATATATTTTTTATTTTTATTTTATTAATAGAATTTATAATTATACATAAAGGAGGGAGGGGAGTGGGGTGAAAACAAAGAATAGATGGGGAAACAGAGGAGAGGTTTAGATCATAGGAACTCCTACAGAGACACACATACCCATACACATAGCGGTGGACAGAGACAAGTGCTATTAGGATCACAAACATTTGGACACAGAGGGGGAGATTCAAATGTTTGAAAAGTCGGTTGGGTGTTTGTTTTTTCCTGTCTAATAGACAGGAAAAAACAGACTCCCAACTGACTTTTCAAACATTTGAATCTCCCCCAGAGTATATATAAATGTACCTACCTATTCAATGATAGCAGCATGGGGATGAGTTGGGAGTAGAAGTGGCCAGGAAGTGCAAAACAAAGCAGCTGCCAAGGCTTAGCGATCCTCACAGTATGTCACAGCAATTCCAGGGGGCGTGGTTTGTGTCCTATCAACCTTGTGGGCAGTACGGATGGTGTAATGGTTAGCATTACTGCCTCACAGCACTAAGATCATGGGTTCGATTCCCACCATGGCCCTAACTGTGCAGAGTTTGTATATTCTCCCCGTACTTGCGTGGGTTTCCTCCGGGTTTCCTCCCACAATCCAAAAATATACTGCTAGGTTAATTGGCTCCCAAAAAAAAATGAACCCTAGCGTGAATGTCTGTGTATACATGTGATAGGGAATATAGATTGTAAGCTCCACAGGGGCAGGGACTGATGTGAATGGGCAGATATTCTCTGTAAAGCGCTGCAGAATGTGTGTGCGCTATATAAATAACTGGTAATAAATAAAAATAATAAATAAATAGTGTCCGGGAGGCATTATTCCTTGCCACTTTTACCTCTGGCCTTATAAGTGAGCACTTGGCCGGCAGAGGAGAAGACAATGAGCAAGACATGCACACCTTATGTGCACCAGAAGATCTGCAGCCCCTATATTTCAGTTTGTACACGTCCATCTAAAATCTAAATCTCTCTGCCATTTTACATCTGCCCCATCTGCAGTGCAACACTGTTTCCTCATGGTGCACAGCTACTTGCTATTTTTTTGCTTTACTCCCACCTGAGTCAGGCTCTGCAAGTGGGCATCATTACCTGAACCCCTTGTCTAGTTCCTTTATTAACAGGTTCAGTACAGTAACTCAGTGTGGAAACTTTATGTTCTGATTCTCTTACCCCTAGTTCTTTTCAAATGCCTTGACAATTCTGCCACAATCAGTCCTTATGCACTGTCCAAACCCCAATCGCTTAACTCCGAACTACATGCCTTTCTCAATTTCTTCTCCCTTGTTCAGACTCCATTCACCATTCCCTATTACGTCCGCACACCTCACATTTATTTACATGGTACAAGCTACTGTACCGTAAATATCATCCTCTCCATGCTCCTTGTGTGTCACATTTGCTGCATCTTTTAGACTCTAAGCTTATACGAACAATGAGTTCTATACTTGTAGTATCAGGGATTGTTGACTGCTTGTCAATTTACTCATTTTGTATAGAGTGAAGTAATATTTTGGCCCTGCATAAATACTGAAGAAAAAAGTTTTCCAAATTGTCACATTGAACCCCTTTATCCTTTCCTTACCGTCCAAACTGACAGTAATCATTCTACGGTCCACACACATCAAAATCTTTATTCAAGATCTACCCATCACCCATCAATACTCAGCAACAGACAGTCATACATAACAAAATGCTACCATAGGTCAAGTCTAACATGTATTTTTGGAGTGCTATTACCTAATGTAGAGAATAATTTTATCTCTTCCGTACACACAGCAACACTGACAATGTTTACCTGGCTGACTGGTTACCTTTCCAATATGGCGGGGAGCAACCATCAATTTCTATGAGATACTAATAAGTCATATGCATGCATCTAATATTTTATTTAATTGTTCTCAAAACAGGATTTTAAAAAGGAATAGTTTGGAAGCCTTTCTGTTGTCTGCGACAGCACACTTCTGGATATTCATTGGTCATTTATATCCTAGCTAAGTGGAAATGACCTTTCTGCAAGACAGTGATGCACACAGGAGCTGCCAGTCTTAGAAAAATAGAGAAATTCATACACAGTATATTTACATAGTCCTCTGTGACGGTGAGTTGAGTATTGATGTCATCCATCTACCTTTTACCTGTTATTGTCCATTTAGTCTCCCTTCTTAGTACTCACATTTCCAAATACACACAGCACCTCGTCCCTGGTGTCTCTGTACACTGACAAACCATTAGAGATCAAAGACAGCCAAAGTTTCACAGTGTTACGCATAAGCCAAAAACTCAATAGAAGGATTATCACTCATGCCTGTAATGATTATGTTAACCACTTTCTTGCAACTGATGTACTGTAGTTTGGAGGAAAAAAAATTTAATAAAGCAAATTAAATGACAGACATAGTTGTAATCATCTCAATGTGCAACGTAATGTTTCTAAGACACAAAATAATAACATCAACAATAAGAAGTAAAAATGCATTTTTTTCGTCTCTTGTGAACTACAGGCATTGTGCATTTTAAAGCAAAGACCCAGCCAGTATTCCGCTGCCAGGTCTCTTTATGGTCTGTGGTTTAAATGTGGAAGAGAGCGTCTGTGAAAATGAATAGCTGCCACAATGGTAGACTGTTCCAGAGTTGCATGCCGTGCCACGACAGCTGCCAACAAACCATTCAATATAAAAACACTCCCTGTGGGTACCAGTGAGCTCGCAGAACAGCAGCCTATGATATATAGGTCATCATCCACTATGTTGCTGTCTGCACAGCCTCCGAGTGCCATAACGTTGGCAAGCACAGATTGCACCATGCTGCGTGTATTGTGCACTCTTGGAATTTTCATGCTTCGATGGCGCTTTTGCATTACACTACTGCACTTTTAAATATAATTTACATTACTAACATATGATAATTTTATAAACAACGGGGACTGGAATTTCCTCTAAAATAACTTCAATGCAGAAATTTTGCAGCTGACTGTTCCAGTGATTTATGAAACATTTCCCCTCTATTTATGTACCTTCTGCTGATTAAGTGTCATTTGAAAAACATCTGGGGAGCATTGAGGTATTATGCCACAACCAGACTTCCACCAGGATCTTAGTTAGTGTTATATAATAAACACAGCTGTGAATCTCCTGCTATTTTCTAGACTTCTGATTGTAACAGAGCATATTTAAATAAAAGTGTTGGCAAGTTAGGTTAGCAAAGCTATAGGACGGAAGGGAAAAGTTGGAAAACCTACAGTCTAGGTTTGTGAAGGTCTTGTGTTAAATGGCCATTAATCAGCTTCCAGGATCAATGGCAATCTCAATGTCAGGCAAGGTAATATGGATGGATGACTGCAGGTTATTCAATGGAACTTCAGGTGCTCATATCATGCATGCAAGGAATGAGGAAAGCTTAAACTAAACAAAATCTATGGTCAACACAACACCTGTACCACATGTGATCTCATAATTCTGTGTACTACTATAAATCAATTTAGGCGTTTAATCAAAGCATTTATTTGTGAGGCTTGAGGAACGATCATGTGTGCTTTTTGCAAGCGTGTAGTCAAACAGAACTGCCATAGATTGCACCATAGTGAAGGCAGCCCAGGCAATGTCAGTAAGTGGTTGATCAAGCAGTGGAAAGAATTGGACCAGTGGAAAAGTTACCCACAACAACCAGACTCTTCTGTACCTATCATTTTATAGAATGTACATGATAAATGCTACCTAAAACTTCTCCACTGGTCCACTTCTCCACTCTTTTCACTGCTTGATACATAATCCCCCTAAATTCCTTAATGTTGTCACTGGTTGTCAGTGAACAGATAACCAGTCTCATGATTCCAGATGCTTGTCTCCACTATGTGTAATTACAGGTGCACTTTACATTTTTCCTGTCACAATATACTATAAGGAGTTACTTTAGTTATTCATTATTAACACTTTACCTCACTCCCCCTCTCTCATTACTAATGTGAGCGACCCCTTCCTGACAACAGTGCTCAAGCCCTAAGTCTGTGTTGTGTGCTGAATTATCCTATGTATTGCATTCCACCTCACTGCTACAGTATAAATAGATAGAAATCACAAGTCATTTACAAATCCAAGAAGATAAACATTTCACTTTCAGTGCATTTTCACAACAGAATGAATAATGGGGATTCCGGTCACCTTAATGACAACAGCTTGCTAGTGCTTGTATATTGCTCAATTCCGTCTTCTTACCTGATTTATGTTGGAACACCTCCTATGCCATGTAATCTGTGCTGTACTGGACCGGACTGCACCGCAAGCAGCAATCTGTGATCCTAATCGCACCTGCAGCCTCTGAAAATACACAAGCACAGTAAATATAGTTAACTAACCATTTCCATAGTAATAACAAAGTAATTACAAGTAAAGTCAAATAGTATCTTTATGACCAAAGGGTGGTCAGTATATTTTTCAGGACTCATAAATGGGCCATCGCTTTATAAGGAGCTGCACATTGCATTTATGCACATCACTATAATATGAGAGTACTAGCATGGAATGTAGATAACAAAAAAAAAAAAAAAAAAGCGTATCCAAATATCCAAGACAGTGAGAAGGCATAACCATTTAACAGACTGTACAAATGCACTGCGCTCAATCTGACAACCGTCTTACAAGAAAACAGAAGAGTACTGTACTGAGGAAGCCAACATATAACCAACCACTGCTATGATATGCGAACGCCTCTGCCTGATTGATAGACAGGCGTTTGCAGGGAGAGACGGGGGGAGGCATACGGAAAAATGGGTGTGAGTCACCCCTGTTTTCCGGGAGTGGCGAAGCCAAGGACTGCGTTGAGAGATGCAGTTTTCTTGGCCCCGCAAGCCGCACTGCAATGACAAGGCTGAGAAAGCTGAAGCTTACTCAACCTGCTGCTGAACATTGCAACCAATGGTCAAGATGTTCATCTGATATGTGATCACATCGCAAATGCAGGGAGGAGGTGGTATGCACCTCCTTCTGCATTTGCATTGCTAAGGACAGCAAATGCAAAGCTGCTGTGAGCGGCTTTGCATTTGCAATCCTTAAAAATACAGGCCCTGGATGTAGGGATGGCCAACGGTGGGTTATCCATCAATGTTTACCATCGATGGTACTATCAGTGGACAACCTCGATGATGGGCAACTATCTGTATGTGAACCATTAATGGGTTTGCTCATCGATGGTCCCCATGACTTTAGTATTGAGCTAGCCGCGGGCCAATCAGAGCCCAGGGGCATGGCTTCATGGGTGTCCAGGGGCGGAGCTATGCTGTGTCCCTGACACCCTAGAGAAAAAATAGATAAAATATTTGATAGCTCTTTATCATCGATGGCGGGAAACCATCTGGCTCTCCCCCATTGATGGTAAAAGTAGATACCATCAGTCATAGACCGTCGATGATTTTGGATCATCGATGGTCAATGGCCATCCCTACCTGGATGTGAAGCTTCCTGTATCATCTGCAAATTAGAAGAACCACATCATGAATCTGAAGTGCATCCCGGATTCCTAAAAATTCACAATACCAGCAAAAGTTTAATTATCACCAAGTTATATCCGAATGTAATTTGATTGACATAATCATTGATCTTTATGTGCATGATGTTGTAAATTACAGCTACTTATGTCAACATATTTAGTTTCAGGAGATGGTAGATGTCAGTTATTCCCCTTTCAGACTTACATAGCCGGGTCGCACCCAGGAATGTGCTTCCCCAATGCGACCCCTTTCAGACTTGCGGCCCGACCCAGACGCTACAGGAAGCAGCTCTTCGAGATAGCACATCTCATAACTATGGATGAATGCTGGGTCTACCTGTACGATCTGTAGTACTGCACCCATCTGCATAAATTGTGAGATGCTGTGAAAGAAAAAATAGGATTTTAATTACCTACTGGTAAATCCTTTTCTTGTAGACCGTAGGGGATGCTGGGGTCCACATTAGTACCATGGGGTATAGACGGGTCCACCAGGAGCCATTGGCAATTTAAGGATTTGAGAGTGTGGGCTGGCTCCTCACTCTATGCCCCGCCTACCAGACAGTCTAGAAACTGTGCCCGAGGAGACGGACATCTTCGAGAGAAGGATTTAACAGATAGTGGCGAGATTCATACCAGCTCACACATACAAGGCACATCAAGCTAACTAGCTTGAAAAACCCAGCAACCACTGAAACATTATTTACCCAGTAATAACGCAGTACGTTACTAACAACAAAGTAGTACTGAACTAGATAACAACTGCAGGAAAACGAAGTGCTGGGCGGGCGCCCAGCACCCTCTACGGACTACGAGAAAAGGATTTACCAGTAGGTAATTAAAATCCTATTTTCTCTTACGTCCTAGAGGATGCTGGGGTCCACATTAGTACCATGGGGATGTACCAAAGCTCCCAGAACGGGAGGGAGAGCACGCAGGCTCCTGCAGAACTGCTTGACCAAACTTGAGGTCATCAGAGGCCAAAGTATCGAACTTGTAGAACTTAGCAAACGTGTTCGACCCTGACCAAGTAGCTGCTCAGCAAATCTGTAAGGCCACAGACACTCCACACACACACAGGGGAGGGCAGACAGAGTTCCCTCCAAGAATGGCAAGAGAGACACAGAGATTGGAGCCAACCCACACACAGCGCTTTTAACACAAAGGGAGACCCCTTATCAGCGCTGACTGTGCACCTTAATAGGTTACACAGTTGTTTTGCAGCCTCCCCCCTTTTACAACCCCCTGGTACCGTGAGAGATAGCTGGAGTTGTTGTGGAGGGACTTGCTTCTTCCTGGACAGCGCTGTGCAGGCAGGAAGATGGCGCTGAATGCTGCTGGGTCCGCTCTGAGAAGCTCTGCCCCCATAATGGCGCTGCCTTCCCGCTCTTCATAAGTTTATACTGGCCTGAGGTTTGATGCTGGCTGAGACCCTGGGACCCCAACAGGCTTTGTGACCAATGTAGGGTGTAGGCGCTGGCTCAGGGCACCCCTCACAGTGTACCGCTGAGCCTCCTAACTGTGCTCCTACCCTGATGCCGCCATCTTCACACCGGCCCCCCCGCTTGGGTCGGTGTCTCACTCGCCACAATCTTCAGCTGTGCAAGGGGGTGGCAGCATGCTGCTGGGGTGAGCGATCCCCTGTGGCGGGGAACGATCTATCCCCTCTGGAGCTCAGTGTCCAGTCAGCGGAGACAGTGGCTCAGACCCCGCAGGGCGGACACTGTTCCCCCCCTAAGTCCCTCGCCTCAGGGAGGCTGTTGCCAGCAGCCTCCCTGTAAAACAATAAACTCTAAAAAAAAATTACTTTTACTAAGGAAACTCTGGAGAGCTCCCCTAGCTGTGACCGGCTCCTCCGGGCACATTTTCTAAACGGAGTCTGGTAGGAGGGGCATAGAGGGAGGAGCCAGCCCACACTCTCAGACTCTTCAAGTGCCAATGGCTCCTGGTGGACCATCTATACCCCATGGTACTAATGTGGAGTCCAGCATCCTCTAGACCAGCGTTTTTCAACCCATGTGCCGCGGCACACTAGTGTGCCGCGGCTGGTTGACAAGTGTGCCGCAGAGTCAGAGCCCCCTTCACTAACTGTGGACCTTGACAGCGGACACGCGGGTAGTGCTGGGCTCTTCTGATAGTGCCTGAGCCGTGACCTAGAGTGACGCGGCGGCATGGCATCACAGGTCACATGCGCTACATAGCATGGCTGGCAGCATGCCCGCCCACCAGCCAGCCCGTATGACCGTCTGCCATCCAGCCCGCATAACGGCCCCACACACCAGCTAACCAGCCAGACAGCCGGGCAGCTGGTCTGCCTGCATGCCTGTCTACCGCTCACAGATCTGCACTGTGAGTTTCACTCCAGCCGATGAGGGACCTGAGCTCCTTTCTCTTCTACCAGCAGGTAGGGACCATTGTATTTTATTCATTTTTATTTTGGGAGCAAATGTGTGTTTTAATACTATGGGGGCTAGTGTGTGTATGTTTTTTGTTCTTGAGGAGGCAAATGTTTGTTTTTATTGCTGAGGGGGCAAATGTTTGTTTTTTTATTCTGAGGGGGCACATGTTTGTTTTTATTTGTGAGGGGAAAAATGTTTGTTTTTTTATTCTGAGGGGGCAAATGTTTGTTTTATTACTGTGAGGGCCAAATGTGTGTGGGGGTTTTCTGTGGTGGCAAATGTATTTATTTTATTACTGTGAGTGCCCGTGTGTTTCTTTTATCACCGTGGGGGCCACTATGTGTGTTTTTCCCCGTGGAGGACTGGTGGTGTGCCTCAGCAATTTAAAAATATTGTTCGGTGTGCCGCGAGTTGAAAAAGGTTGAAAATCACTGCTCTAGACGGAAGAGAAACACTGTGGTATGATCAGCAAAGGCATCCGTCTCCTAGCTGGCAATGCACATCACGCCCAAGCATCCGCTGTGGAAGTCGACAGTTGTGGGTATGATATTTTGTCCCATCCCCCCTATTCACGTGATCTGGCACCCAGCTAATTCTCTCTCTTCCCTGAGATGAATAAGACACTTCAGGGTAGGTGATTTGACAACACAAATTATGTCATTCTGGAAGTGGAACAGAGGGGTATATTTACTAAAGTGTGTTTTTTTTAAGAATGGGAGATGTTGCCCATAGCAACAAATCAGATTCTAGATATCTTCTAGAAGCAGCTAGATAAATGTTTAGTGGAATCTGATCTCCACTTCTAAAAAAAAAAAAAACTCACACTTTCGTAAATATACCCCAGTGGTTCTCGAGGTAAATTACAAGACTTCTATAATGATGGGTTGCAAAAGGTCCAGAAACGCTGGAAGAAATTTGTGGCTCTGCAGGGCAACTACATGGAGAAGACTTACGTTCATCATTTGACATTTAACTTTTTATCTCATTCTGTTCATGGTGATAATCGAAATTTTACGATGGCCCCTCACAGCTATACATCAGATGGCTGTAAAGTGTCACACGCATGTTTCAAAATGTTGCATTGAGTCAGGAGAGTATAGGGGGTATATTTACTAAAGTACAGGTTTATAGAAATGGAGATGTTGCCCATAGCAACCGGTCAGATTGTACTTCTTTATCACCTTCTAGAGGATAATAGCTAGAATCTGATTGGTTGCTAGAGGCAACATCTCCACTTATATAAACCCGCACTTTAGGAAATATAGTTACCCTTAAGTCTTAAAATATTAAATATGTACATTTTATTGTAATACTGTATGTACAATAGGTGAGAATCATGTTAGGATATAATCACTATACTGTACAGTTCATAACTACATTTCAATTACAATACTACACACATGAGCTCTTATAATAGGGAAAGTGTATGTGAAAAATATAGAAACAATGCACTGCTAGGTGGTGGATCATTGACTACCGAACAGCAGAATGAAAATGTATCTGCCTTGTTCATTTTGGTTACGTCTTATTTTGTGCTTAGTTTAAGTTTTGTTTTGCATTAACATGGTCAGTTTGCCAATATGGTAGGACACACTTCTGGAGTAAATCTACATTGACCAATCAAAACATTGGTTTGTGAAAAGTGGACCCCTCCCCTCTCAGGGCCAGGAAAGTGATTGCTGCAGGATAAGAGATAATAATATCTGCAAACTTACTAGTTTGGCGTGAACGGGGGGCGTAATCGCTGCGGGTGCATGATCTCACATGGCGAGAGGCATCCCTAATTTCTGTGATAAAGCAGAAATTGCAATGCGATTGCAATTTTTGCTTCATCAAAGGGGAAGGGATGGGGGGGGGGGGGGGAAGACGACTGGTCGCATACTGGCCAGCCTTGCCCTGCGATGGGCGGCCCCAGCATGCAATCAACAGGATTGCAAATTCTGCTAAGTAGCAAAATTTGCAATCCTCACTGAATCGGGCCCATAGTCTGGCCCAGGAAATGGACTGAAAGATATCCGCTTTTTGAATGAACCATTTTTTTTTTTTTTTTTTTTTTTTTAATATAGAGAAAACTAACATATTACTGCACACGGGGGTAAATTTACTAAAGCTCCTAAAACAGAGAATTGGTGATGTTGCCCACAGCAACCACTCAGATGCTGTCTATCATTTTCTAAAAAGCAATAGAGAAATGATAGACAGCATCTGATTGGTTGCTATGGGCAACATCACCAATTCTCTGTTTAGAAGCTTTAGTAAATTTACCCCAGTGATTTACAGTATACTGCACTCTTCTGGAGATAACTCTCCAGTTGACACATTGTCGATTATTTACGTATGTATCGGACTTAAATACATGGGTTGAGTATTCCAGCAGTCGGCATTCTGACAGGTGTCAGGATTCTGGCACCGGCATTCTCATTGCCGGGATCCCAAGCTCAGGGATCCAAACTATATCCCTAATACACACCCTTCATTTCACCCATTAGTGTGCAGTCTAGATTTGTTGTAATGTTTATACTAACTTTTCAATGCCTACAGTGCGAAATGGGATTGTGGTGTAAGCCTGAAATGTGGCTCGGATATTTCTTGCCAATATTTTGAAACAAGCTGCCCTGGCTGATATACCAGTCTCATTGCTACTCGTCCACACATGTGGAGGGCCAGCCAGTGTCATCTGTACCCCTAGGGCAATTTAGCTGTGTTTACCTCTTAAGCTACATGCCCCATATGGATACTATACCAGTTATTCTGAAAAAAATGTTTTCTACTAGCAATAAAAATGATCATAGGTTTAGTTGTCAGAAATATTATACAGCATGGGTCTTCAACCTGCGACCCTCCAGCTGCTGTGGAACTACACATCCCAGCATGCCCTGCCTCAGTTTTAGCATACCTTAATAGCAAAACTGTGGCAGGGCATGCTGGGATGTGTAGTTTCACAGCAGCTGGAGGGCCACAGGATGAAGACCCATGTTATACAGGTTGAGTATCCCTTATCCAAAATGCTTGGGACCAGAGGTATTTTGGATATGGGATTTTTCCGTATTTTGGAATAATTGCATACCATAATGAGACATCATGGTGATGGGACCTAAATCTAAGCACAGACTGTATTTATGTTACATATACACCTTATACACACAGCCGGAAGGTAATTTTAGCCAATATTTTTTGTAAGTTTGTGCAGTGAACAAAGTGTGTGTACATTTGCACAATTCATTTATGTTTCATATACACCTTATATACACAGCCCGAATGTCATTTAATACAATATTTTAATAACTGTGTGTATTAAACAAAGTTTGTGTACATTGAGAAAACAAAGGTTTCACTATCTCACTCTCACGCAAAAAAAGTCCGTATTTCGGAATATTTGGATATGGGATACTCAACCTGTATACCTCTCCACTGTCTGTTGCAAAAGGTCCAGGGCCTATGTATGTTTTCTATAAATCCTTATAAAGAGGACTCCTTCATAATAGAACACGCAGAGTTACTGGGTGTACAGGAGAGTATATTCCATAACAGGAATGTGCCACTACGCAACCCAACGCAGTTCCTGAGACAAACCCCATCTACACAAACTCATTCTGTAATATACTGTATAATCCATGCATGAGCTGTACTAGAGGTAACACAATAATGTTCCTACATGTCACCCTCTTATTTCCTATGATTTCTCTTATGGTCATGGTTCACAAACTTGATCCTCAAAACACCTTAACAGTCCAGGTTTGAAGAAAATCCATAATTAAGCACAGATGATAATTCGAGTTTGGGAAACCCAGTTTTATGGAATAAACATGCATGAGTGAGATTTTAAACAATCTAGATATGAACTCAGGACCATAGGCCGGTGGTCCTCAAAGTGTGCGCCTACTGGGGTGCGTCAGGAAATTTGCAGGGGAGCCTTGGATTGGTGCCCAGGACCAATTCAAATTAGTTAAGGTCAATGTAATAGGCAAAACCACAGAAAACAAATAGAAGCAAATCCTGTCCCTCACCACATTACTGAGCCCATGAATGACACATAAAACACAATTTATTTCATTTCATATTTCTTTCTAAATTTCTCAATAAGAAACTTTTGGCCTAGGAGTGCTGTGAAAAAAATTATGATACTCTATCGGCCGTGATTCAAAGAACTTTGGGAAATACTGTCCTAGGCTCTTATTACACGCAAAAGAAAATGCCTTAAATGTCAAGGTTTTTTGTGTATTTAGAAACCGTTTAACATCACTGGTAGAAAACAATCCTGGAATATTGTAATCTCTCTCCATGTTATTTCTATCATTTGTCTCCTAACACAAAAGTATTACTTCATCATAGTGACAGAACAATCAGGAGCGTTCACGAGGTTTGTGCATCAATCTCCAAAAGACTACACGTTAAAACATTTAGATTTGAGGACCTAGACCACAGAAACAGTGGAGGTCCAGTTCTGTTAGTTCCTGTTTAATATTAATATTATTACATCAATGTTTATGTTTTTCTTTTGCAAAAATTAAGATATGTCAAGTATACTTTGCAAATAATTTTTAGTAACAGCAAGAGGCAGCAGTGGAACTGGAGAGTCAGTGATTCACATATATAGAAACCTGTATTTATTGTGTTGGTGTTCTGAAAGGTGACGTGTTAAACAAAACATTTCTAGAAGCAGTTAGTTTAGTTTTGCACGATTTGGCAATAATTGCTGCATATTTATTTTCTGACGCATGAGCAGGACTTCAGTTCACAAAAACCAGTCCAAACCTGCAGACACAAAAGAGGACACATTTTTAAATTATTATTCTTTTTATTTTTTTTCTAGAACCTTCTTTATAGACCCCTGGGGCCAAATGTAATAAAGTGAAAGTTTCAAAAAGTGAGATTTGGTAAGGTTTTACAGGATATTTTTTTTTTTTTTAAGTGGCAATAATTTACACAGCAAGATCAACCTGCTTTTGCAGTGTAAATGATTGCCACTTTTTTAAAAAAACTGAAAAACCTTACCAAATCTCTCACTTTCTGAAACTGTCACTCTATTACATTTGGCCCCATGTACCTTTCCATATGAGAGTCGGGTTACACCAGAACCAGACCATCAATTAGACAACCTGAGCTTCTGGCTAGGGGCCATTGCCTTATGGTGCCCATATACTTGTGCGATTGCATTCGACGCGATATCGGGCCCGATTTCCCTTGAAGCTCACCTTGAGATAAATTACATCGAAACTGCATTTTTTGTGCATTTGATGCGCATACAATCCTGCAATTTATCGCATGCCCCTTACGACCAGAAATCGGGTGGCATCAGATGATCGAATGTGAGCGCATCGCATGCTGACCAAAGCACACCAGATTTATCTGCAAGATTTTGAAAAATGTAAATAGAGGGCTGGGCCTATCTGGGAGATATATAAACAATCAGCCATTTTAACTCTGTGCATTTCTGTCTGCTCTGTGACTAGAGAAGTTTGGTTTATACCTGCTGCTTGTTCCACATTGCTAGCTGTCGTGCACTGCTTTGTTCTGCTTGCATTACAAAGTGTTTCTATACGCTGTGTGTGTATAGATGGATTCTACTCGCTATCAGGCTCTCATGTGCTACTCTGTGCTGAAGATGAGGGGAGACAGGGAGAGGGCCCAGCAAAGGCGGAGGGAGAGATCTTGCTGGACCAAGGAGTGGCTGCTTAAGTGGCCTTCTCGTTCAAACATGCCCCTCCTGGATGAGATCAGGGACAACAACCCGGATGACGACTTAAACTTCCTGCGCATGGATGATGACACCTTTCAGGAGTTGCGGCGTCTGGTGACCCCCTCTCATACAGAATCGGGATACCAAATGGTGGGTTCCTATCCCTGCTGAGGAGAGGCTCGTGGCTACCCTGCGGTTCCTTGCTACTGGACAGTCGTTTGAGGAGCTGAAGTTTGGGACCCGTATCTATGCGCAGGCTTTGGGACACATCATACCTGAAACCTGCAAGGCTACTATCAAAGTGCTTCAGCACAAGTACTGCAAGGTAAGAAAATTACACCACACATTGATTGTCGTGTAACAAAATGTTTTACTTTGCAAACTTAATTTGGTTGAAAAAATTTGCTTTTTATTTCAAGACATAATTTTATTAAATATGTGGCCAACATGGCTAAACTTTAGCAAACAGTATACATTTTCATAATGCAACACATCATTACATTTTCTGAAAAGAAAAAAAATAATAAAATAAAATTGGATTTTGGTTACCTACCGGTAAATCCTTTTCTCGTAGTCCGTAGAGGATGCTGGGGTCCACATTAGTACCATGGGGTATAGACGGGTCCACCAGGAGCCATTGGCAATTTAAGGATTTGAGAGTGTGGGCTGGCTCCTCCCTCTATGCCCCGCCTACCAGACTCAGTCTAGAAACTGTGCCCGAGGAGACTGACATCTTCGAGAGAAGGATTTAACACAGATAGTGGCGAGAGTCACACCAGCTCACACTTACAAGGCACATCAAGCTAACTGGCTTGAAAAACTCACCAACTGCTGAAACATTACTTACCAAGTAACAATGCAGTACATAACTAAACAAAGTCATACTGAACCAGATAACGGTTGCAGGAAAACGAAGAGCAGGGCGGGCGCCCAGCATCCTCTACGGACGAGAAAAGGATTTACCGGTAGGAAACCAAAATTTTATTTTCTCTTACGTCCTTCAGGATGCTGGGGGTACACATTAGTACCATGGGGATGTACCAAAGCTCCCAGAACGGGAGGGAGAGCGCGGAGGCTCCTGCAGAACTGATTGGCCTCTGATGATCTGAAATTCAGTCAAAGTATCGAACTTATAGAACAAAGCAAACGTGTTCGACCCAGACCAAGTTGCCGCTTGGCAAAGTTGTAACGCCGAGACACCCCGGGCAGCCGCCCAGGAAGAGCCCACCTTACGAGTAGAGTGGGCCTTAACAGATTTTGGACACAGCAATCCTGCCGTAGAATAAGCGTGCTGGATAGTGACTCTAATCCAGCGAGATATAATCTGCTTTGAAGCAGGACACCCAATTTTCTTGGGATCATACAGGACAAACAGAGTCCAATTTCCTGTGACGAGCAGTCTTCTTCACATAGATTCTAAAAGCCCTCACAAAATCCAAGGACTTTGACGAGTAGCCACTGGCACCACAATAGGTTGGTTGATATGAAATGCCGACAGAAACTACTGACGTGTCCGGAGCTCAGTTCTATCTTCGTGGAAGATCAAGTAAGGGCTTTTACAAGACCAAGCCCCCAATTACGACACACGTCTAGCAGAAGCTAAGGCCAACAACGTGAAAGCCTTCCATGTAAGAAATTTGACCTCAACCTCCTGTAGAGGCTCAAACCAATCCGACTGGAGGAACTGCAATACCACGTTAAGGTCCCAAGGCGCCGTAGGCGGTACAAAGGGAGGTTGGCTGTGCAGAACTCCCTTCAAAAAGGGTCTGAACCTAAGGGAGGGCAGCCAATTGTTTCTGGAAGAAAATGGACAGGGCCGAAATCTGGACCTTCACAGATCCCAACCTCAGGCCCATATCCACACCTGCTTGCAGGAAGAGGAGGAAACGTCCCAGTTGAAACTCCACCATAGGAAACTTCATGGACTCACACCAAGAGACATATTTCTTCCAAATTCGATGGTAATGCTTAGACGTTACCCCTTTCCTAGCCCATATCAGGGTAGGAATGACCTTCTTCGGAATGCCCTTCCGAGCAAGTATCAGGCGCTCAACTTCCATGCCGTCAAACGTAGCCGTGGTAAGTCTTGATAGGCGAACGGCCCCTGCTGCAGCAGGTCCTCCCGAAGAGGAAGAGGCCTTGGCTCTTCCTGTAAGAGATTCAGAAGGTCCGCGTACCAAGCTCTCCTTGGCCAGTCTGGAGCAATGAGGATCGCTTGAACTCTTGTTCTCCTTACAAGCTTTAGAACTCTTGGAATGAGTGGAAGAGGTGGAAACACATACACCGACTGGAATACCTACGGAGATACCAGGGCGTTCACTGCCACTGCTTGTGGGTCCCTCGACCTGAACAATAGCGTTGAAGCTTCTTGTTGAGACGAGAGGCCATCATATCTATTTGGGGTAACCCCCAAAGGTCTGTTATTTCCTTGAACACGTCCGGATGGAGACCCCACTCCCCTGGATGGAGATCGTTTCTGCTGAGGAAGTCTGCTTCCCAGTTGTCCACTCCCGGAATGAAGATTGCTGAGAGCGCCAACGCGTGTCTTTCTGCCCAGAGGATGATTCTGGTCACCTCTGACATTGCCGCTCTGCTCTTCGTTCCGCCCTGTCGGTTTACATAAGCCACCGTCGTTACATTGTCCGACTGTACTTGAATGGTCCGATCTCTTGGGCCGCCTGAAGACCATTGTAGACGGCTCTTAGTTCCAGGAGGTTGATCGGCAGGCCGGCTTCCAGACTTGACCATCTTCCTTGGAAGGTTTCCCCTTGAGTGACTACGCCCCAGCCCCGAAGGCTCGCATCCGTGGTTAGAAGGACCCAGTCCTGAATCCCGAACCTGCGGCCCTCCAGAAGGTGAGGCAACTGGAGCCACCAGAAGAGTGAAATCCTGGCCTTTGGCGACAGACGAATTCTCTGGTGCATGTGGAGATGAGATCCCGACCACTTGTCCAGGAGATCCAGTTGGAAGGCCCGAGCATGAAATCCCCCATACTGGAGAGCCTCGTAAGAGGCCACCATCTTTCCCAAAAGGTGAATGCATTAATGAACCGACACACGGGCTGGCTTCAGGACATCCCGGACCATTGTTTGTATCACCAACGCCTTTTCCTGAGGAAGAAACACCATTTGCACTTCTGTGTCGAAGTTCATCCCCAGAAAAGACAACCTCTGGGTTGGTTCCAAATGGGATTTTGGAAGGTTCAGAATCCAACCGTGGAGTCTGAGTAGGTGGGTTGTGAGAACAATGGACTGCAACAGCTTCTCCTTGGACGATGCCTTTATCAGCAGATCGTCCAGATATGGAATGATGTTCACCCCTTGTTTGCAGAGGAGAATCATCATCATCTCTGCCATCACATTGGTGAACACCCTCGGTGCTGTTGAGAGGCCGAATGGCAGGGCCTGGAACTGGAAATGACAGTCCAGTAATGCGAAACGGAGATAAGCCTGATGCGGCAACCAAATCGGAATGTGGAGGTACGCATCCTTGATATCCGGGGATACCAGTAATTCCCCTTCTTCCAAACCTGATATCACCGCCCGGAGAGACTCCATTTTGAACTTGAACTCCTTTAGAAAGGGGTTCAGTGATTTTAGGTTCAGAATGGGCCTGACCGAACCATCCGGTTTCGGTACCACGAAAAGGTTCAAATAGTAACCTGTGGTTTGCGAATGAGGAGGAACTGGCACAATGACCTGTGCCTCCACCAGCTTCTGGACAGCCTCTTGTAGGACAGTTCTGTCTGCCAGTAGAACTGGCAAGCCTGATTTAAAAAAATCGGTGAGGAGGGAGATTGTGAAATTCCAGCCTGTATCCCAGGTACACAATATCTATCACCAAGGGATCCAGGCGAGACGATACCCAGACATGACTGAATTATCTGAGTCTCGCTCCCACTGGCCCCACCTCCAGGCAGCGCAGTCCACCGTCATGCGGAGGACTGTGGAGTACCTGAAACAGGCTTTTGTTCCTGGGAACCTGTGGCAGCAGGTTTCTTGGATTTAACTCGTCCTCTCCTAAAGAAGGTATTGGACGGTCTGGCCTTTCTAGGCTTGTTAGGCCGAAAGGACTGTGATGCTGATGAAGAGAAGGATTTCTTCGGAGCAGGTGCAGCTGAGGGAAGAAACAGAGACTTACCCGCTGTAACCGTGGATATCCACGCATCCAAAGCTTCCCCAAAGAGAACATGACCTGTGTAGGGTAGGGACTCCATACTTTTCCTGGATTGCACGTTGACAGACCACTGGCGCAGCCACAGTCCCCGAAGAGCTGAAACAGACAAGGAAGAGATTCCCGCAGCCATGGAACCCAGATCTTTCATGGATTCTACCCTAAAACCTGCTGAATCATGAATGTTACGCAAAAACAATTCAACATCACCCTTACCCATCGTATCCAAATCCTCAAGTAAGGTGCCTGACCACTTTACTATAGCTTTTGCAATCCATGCACTAGCAATAGTTGGACGTAACATGGCCCCCGAAGCGGTGTAATTGATGTAAGTGTATTATCAATTTTACGATCAGCCGGCTCCTTTAAGGCAGTAGATCCCGGAACAGGTAAAACCACCTTTTTGAGAGTATGGACACAGATGCGTCAACAATTAGCGGGTTTTACCATTTTTTTCTATCCTCCTCAGGGAAAGGGAACGCCACCTGGACCCTTTTAGGGATCTCAAATTTTTTCTCAAGGTTTTCCCATGCTTTCTCAAATATAGCATTTAATTTCTTTGACGCAGGGAAGGTTAGTGAGGCTTTCTTATTTTCAGTGAAGAAAGCCTCCTCAACCTGCTCAGGTGTGGTATCATTAATATTCAACACATCCCTGATAGCCTCTATCATCAATTGTACCCCCTTTGCAAGAGAGGCAGAGCCTAGCAACACATCCCCATTACCGTCTGCGGTGTCAGAATCGGTATCCGTGTTATCTTGCATGACCAGAACAAGCGCATGTTTGTGGGGGTATATAGCGGAGCGTCCTGAGGTACCAGAATCGGGCCATACTGCCATAGAGTTCTGTAATATCTGAGTTGCAGATTCATTACTTGCAACCCTGTCTGAAATATGAGAAATACAAGATTTGATAGAGGAAAACCACTCAGGTTCCCTTGCTGGAATCTGTGCTAAACCAGTGCTATCCTGATTACATGGAATGGGATCATCCTGGGAAGACATATCCTCCGCAGCATATGACACAGTGTCCCTGGACATAGCTAAAGGGAAACCACCAAACACTCCACACACACACAGGGGAGGGCAGAGTTTCCCCCCCAAGAATGGCAAGAGAGACACAGAGATTGGAGCCAACCCACACACAGCGCTTCTAACCAAAGGGAGACCCCTTGTCAGCGCTGACTGTGCACCTTATTAGGATACACAGTCGTATTGCAGCCTCCCCCCCTTCTACAACTGCTGGTACCGTTTACAGATAGCTGGAGTTGCTGTGGAGGGACCCGTTTCTCCTGATCAGCGCTGTGCAGGCAGGAAAATGGCGTTGAACGCTGCTGGGTCCGCTCTGAGAAGCCCCGCCCCCAAAATGGCGCTGTCTTCCCGCTCTTCCACTGATTATACTGGCAGTTAATACTGCGCTCCTGCCCTGCTGCCGCCATCTTCACACCGACCCCCCGCTTGCTAGGGGGGGGTTGGTGTCTCACTCGCCACCAATTCTTCAGCTCTGTAAGGGGGTGGCGGCATGCTGCTGGGGCTAGCGATCCCCTGCGGCGGGGAGCGATCTGACCCCTCAGGAGCTGTGTCCTGTCAGCGGAGTAAGTGGCTCAGACCCCACAGGGCGGACACTACTTTCCCCCCTTAGTCCCACGAAGCAGGGAGGCTGTTGCCAGCAGCCTCCCTGTAAAATAATAAACTCTAAAAACTTTTCTAGGGAAACTCTGGAGAGCTCCCCTAGCTGTGACCGGCTCCTCAGGGCACATTTTCTAAACAGAGTCTGGTAGGAGGGGCATAGAGGGAGGAGCCAGCCCACACTCTCAGACTCTTCAAGTGCCAATGGCTCCTGGTGGACCCGTCTATACCCCATGGTACTAATGTGGACCCCAGCATCCTAAAGGACGTAAGAGAAATGCTATATATAGCGACAAATGTGGTGCATTATGATACGTCATTGAGTGGTACCACAGCCAGAGGCACAAGGCACACATGCAACTTGTGGTAGGAAGATGGGTCCCTGGTACCATCAACCTGCACCAAGATGCATGTGTGCATTGTGCACCTGGTAGCGGTGCCACTCAACGCCGTAGTATTACAATGCACCACATCTGTTGCTATATGTAGCAAGGGCAGCATTACATTTGTGGAACATAAAAAAAACGGACGATAACGGGAAGGGTGGCTGGTTTGATGAGGAGGGGTAGGTGGATGGGGTTTGCGGATGCGGATAACCGGAATGGTAGCTGGGATGCGGAGGAGGATGGGTACTGGAGAAAGAATAGGTGGGTGCTGAACTGAAGGTCAATGGGAGATGAGGAGCAGGTGCTTGAGGTTCTGGCCCATGAACGTTCCACTCTGGTGTCGGTTATCCTGTGAGTGTTTTGTACAAAACCTGTGACACCAGGCGCTGGCACTCTACTTGCTGCTTTTCGGAAACCTTACGCATGGTTTTGCCAACATATGACGCAAAGTCATCAAATTCATCAGGTTTCCGGAGGAGCTGTGAACGGGCCTCCAATAGTAGCGGGTCTTCCACAAATTTTGTTTTCTGTGGCTTCCTCCTGGAATCCTGTAGCTGTGGAGATTTCGGTTCCTCTGGTGATGCGTTGTTGAGGTCAGGGGTACAGCTGAGGTCTTCAGGTGTCTGTAGGGTAAAAAAAACATTTATTAAATATTTAAAAAAAAAAAAATTCCTTTTACAGTTCCCTACAAACGTGGAAGAATGGCAAGCTACTGCAGAGGACTTTGACAGGCTCTGGAATTTCCCAAACTGTGGTGGTGCGATAGACGGGAAACATGTGCGCATCACCAAACCCACCAACAGCGGGTCAGACTTCTTCAATTATAAAGGCTACTTTAGCATGTTCTCATGGCGGTGGTCAATGCAAACTATGAATTTATTTTCCTAGATGTTGGGAAAAACGGTCGTTGCTCAGATGGTGGATCGTTGAAAAATATGCGCTTCTATGATAGGCTCACCACCAACTCCATCCATCTGCCACCTGTTGAGCAAACAAAGAATGGCCTGGGATTTGCATTTGAGGCAGATGAGGCCTTCGCACTGCATGAACACATAATGAAGCCCTACTCACGAAGAGTCCTAAACCACGATAGGCGCATTTTCAACTACTGCCCGTCGGGTTGTTGAGAATGCATTGGGCATTCTCAGCAACCGGTTCAGGATCTTCCACAAACCCATCAACATGAGGTTGGACAAAATTGACTGTGTAGTAACAACATGCTGTATACTGCACAACATGCTCCGAGGCAAGGACACAAGGCAAATGCCTTTGCTCCCAGCAGGACCGGAAGGCCCCAACCAGCCAGTGGTGACAGTGCCGATTTGCTCGGTGGGACCACCTGCAGTAACTTTACGCGGCACTGCAAGGTCAAAAGAGGTCTGGGAAAAAATAGAAATCCTTTTTCAATGGGGAAGGAGCTGTGACATGGCAGGAGGAATATATTAGGCAATAACAATTAAAAAGCAACTTACCCCTTCGGCCTCCTCCACATCCAGACTTCCCTCCTCGGACTCTGCCATCACCACTAGGGACTCCTTAGCTGACCGTTTCTCCAGGATGAAGTTTAGTTCTTTGTAGTACCACAGCTGCAGCACACACACCTCGGGGGTAATTCCAAGATGATCGCAGCAGGAATTTTTTTAGCAGTTGGGCAAAACCATGTGCACTGCAGGGGGGGGGGGGGGGGGGGATATAACATTTGCAGAGAGAGTTAGATTTGGGTGGGTTAATTTATTTCTGTGCAAGGTAAATTCTGGCTGCTTTATTTTTACACTGCAAATTAGATTGCAGATTGAACACACCACACCCAAATCTAACTCTCTCTGCACATGTTACATCTGCCTCCCCTGCAGTGCACATGGTTTTGCCCAAATGCTAACAGAATTCCTGCTGCGATCAACTTGGAATTACCCCCCTTGTCTGCACCGGCCCCTGACCTCTTGGACTCTTCCACCTTGCGGTTCTCTTTTACAAAGACTGTCCGCATATATTGGCAATTTTCTTCCAGACCCAGGCAGCAAAGTAGGTGGGCTTCGAGTACTCCACCAGGCGGTTATAAGCAGCCTCCCTCTTCTGTTGGTTGCTGTAGTCCAGTGAGGACGTCAGCCACAGACATTCCTCCTCACGGTACAGGCTGATAAAGCCCAATAGGAAATCACGGCTCTCATAGGACATCTGCAGTATGCAAAAAAAAGGAAAATGAATAAACATTAAAAAAGTTCCATTATTCTGGTTACATAACGTTTGTTTTCTAGTATTATTGTTTTCTAGTTACTGCTATGAGTTATCTGAAATATGTTGTAATAATACATTAGTGTGCAGGGTGCAGCAGAATAATGGTGGCCAGTGGCGCAGTATAATGGCGTTTAGGGCGCAGCCAGTGGCTTGCAGTGGTGCAGCATTTTGGGCAGTGGGCCAGTATATGGTGGCTGCAGCAGCATAATGGTGGCTTGCAGTGGTGCAGTATAATGGCATTTAAGGCGCAGCCAGGGGCTTGCAGTGGGCCAGTATAATGGTGGCTTGCAGTGGCGCAGTATAATGGCGTTTAGGGTACGGCCAGTGGTGCAGCATTTTGGGTAGTGGGCCAGTATATGGTGGGTGCAGCAGCATAATGGTGGCTTGCAGTGGCGCAGTATAATGGCGTTTAGGGCGCAGCCAGGGACTTGCAGTGGTGCAGCATTTGGGCAGTGGGCAAGTATAATTATGGGTAGAGTAGCATAATGGCGGGCAGTGGTGGTAAATCATAATAGTAATTGATGGCCAGTGGTGTAGCCTGCCTACCTTGTCCGCTGTTTGGGAGTTCAGCAGCGTGCTTGCAGCCTCCTCTCCAGTCATGTGCACAGTGGGAGGGAAGAGGAGTGGCCAGGAAGTCTGCTCCTGTCTTCACATATCGCACATCACAGTGTGATAAATCAAAAGTGGTAAAAAACAGCATGCGATCGCACCGCGATTCAATAAAGATTAAGTGCGGCACATACTATCTTGAGAAGCGAGATTCGAACGGCGTGCCCGCGCGTCGCAAGGTACCTAAAACGTGCATACAATCCTTCGATCACAGGCGTGCGCAGACACTGACAGGCGGGTGGTTACCTACTGGTAAATCCTTTTCTCGTAGTCCGTAGAGGATGCTGGGGTCCACATTAGTACCATGGGGTATATAGACGGGTCTACCAGGAGCCATTGGCACTTTAAGCGTTTGAGAGTGTGGGCTGGCTCCTCCCTCTATGCCACTCCTACCGGACTCAGTCTAGAAACTGTACCCGAGGAGACGGACATCTTCGAGAGAAGGATTTAACACATATAGTGGCGAGATTCACACATACAAGGCACATCAAGCTAACTAGCTTGAAAACGTCAGCAACTAATGAAACATTACTTAGCAAGTAACAATACAGTACATAACTAAACCAAGCTGTACTGAACCATAAAACGGGTGCAGGAAACAAAAGCGCTGGGCGGGCGCCCAGTATCCTCTACGGACTACGAGAAAAGGATTTACCCGTAGGTAACAAAAATCCTATTTTCGCTTACGTCCTAAAGGATGCTGGGGTACACATTAGTACCATGGGGATGTACCAAAGCTCCAAGAACGGGAGGGAGAGCGCGGAGGCTCCTGCAGAACTGATTGGCCTCTGATGATCTGAAGTTCAGTCAAAGTATCAAACTTGTAAAACATTGCAAACGTGTTCGACCCAGACCAAGTTGCCGCTCGGCAAAGTTGCAATGCCGAGACACCCCGGGCAGCCGCCCAGGAAGAGTGGGCCTTAACAGATTTTGGACACGGCAATCCTGCCGTAGAATATGCGTGCTGGATAGTGAACCTGATCCAGCAAGAGATAGTCTGCTTAGAAGCAGGACACCCTTGGAATCATACAGGACAAAACAGAGTCCGACTTTCTGTGACGAGCAGGCCTCTTCACATAGATTTTCAGAGCCCTTACCACATCCAAGGACTTTGATGAAATTGAGGAGTCAGTAGCAACTGGCACCACAATAGGTTGGTTGATATGAAATGCCAACACAACCTTCGGAAGGAACTGCTGACGCGTCCGGAGCTCAGCTCTATCTTCATGGAAGATCAAGTAGAGGCTCTTACAAGACAAAGCCCTCAGCTCTGACACACGTCTAGCAGAAGCCAAGGCCAACAAAGTGGCAGCCTTCTATGTGAGAAATTTGACCTCAATCTCCTGTAGAGGCTCAAACCAATCCGACTGGAGGAACTGCAACACCACGTTAAGGTCCCAAGGCGCCGTAGGCGGTACAAAGGGAGGTTGGATGTGCAGAACACCTTTCAGAAAAGTCAACCTCAGGGAGGGAAGCCAACTGTTTCAGGAAGAAAATGGATAGGGCCGAAATCTGGACCTTTACAGATCCCAACCTCAGGCCCCTATCCACACCTGCTTGCAGGAAGAGGAGAAACCGTCCCAGTTGAAACCTCACCGTAGGAAGCTTCTTGGACTCACACCAAGATACATATTTTTTCCAAATACAATGGTAATGTTTAGACGTTACTCCACTCCTAGCCTGTATCAGGGTAGGAATAACCTTGTTTGGAATGCCCTTCCGAGCCAATATCTGGCGTTCAACCTCCATGCCGTCAAACGCAGCCGTGGTAAGTCTTGATAAGCGTATGGCCCCTGCAGCAGCAGGTCCTCCCGAAGAGGCCTCGGCTCTTCTAGCAGTAGATCCAGAAGAATCGCGTACCAAGCCCTTCTTGGCCAGTCCGGAGCAATGAGGATTGCCTGAACTCTTGTTCTCCTTATGAGTCTTAGAACTCTTGGAATGAGTGGAAGTGGAGGAAACACGTACACCGACTGGAACACCCACGGAGTCACTAGGGCGTCCACCGCCACGGCTTGCGGGTCCCTCAACCTGGAACAATATCACCGAAGCTTCTTGTTGAGACGAGAGGCCATCATGTCTATTTGAGGTACACCCCAAAGATCTGTTACCTCCGTGAACACCTCCGGATGGAGTCCCCACTCTCCTGGATGGAGATCATGTCTGCTGAGGAAGTCCGCTTCCCAGTTGTCTACTCCCAGAATGAAGATTGCCGACATCGCCAACGCGTGTTTTTCTGCCCAGAGGATGATTCTTGTTACCTCTGACATTGCAGCTCTGCTCTTCATTCCGCCCTGTCGGTTTATGTAAGCCACCATCGTTACATTGTCCGACTATACCTGAATGGCTCGATCTCGCAGAAGATGGGCCACTTGGAGAAGACCGTTGTAGACGGCTCTTAGTTCCAGAATGTTTATGGAAGGCTGGATTTCAGGCATGACCACCTTCCTTGGAAGGTTACCCTGAGTGACTGCGCCCCAGCCCCGGAGACTCGCATGCGTGGTTAGAAAGATCCAGTCCTGAATCCTGAACCTGCGGCCCTCCAGAAGGTGAGGTAGTTGTAGCCACCAGAGGAGTGAAATCCTGACTTTCGGCGACAGACGTATTCTCTGGCACGTGTAGATGAGATCCCGACCACTTGTCCAGGAGATCCAGTTGGAAGGGCCAAACATGAAATCTTCCATACTGTAGAGCCTCTAAAAAGGCCACCCTCTTCCCCAGAAGGCAAATGCACTGATGAACAGAAACCCGGGCTGGCTTCAGGACATCCCGGACCATTGTTTGTATCACTAATGCTTTCTCCTCTGGAAGAAACACCCTCTGCACTTCCGTGTCGAGGATCATTCCCAGAAAAGACAACCTCCTGGATGGTTCCAAATGTGATTTTGGAAGGTTCAGGATCCAACCGTGTTCCCTGAGAGGAGTCGTGAGACCAATGGACTGCAACAAATTCTCCCTGGATGATGTCTTTATCAGCAGATCGTCCAGATATGGGAATATGTTCACCCCTTGTCTGCAGAGGAGAACCATCATCTCCGCCATCACCTTGGTGAACACCCTCGGTGCTGTGGAGAGGCCGAATTGCAGTGCCTGAAACTGATAGTGACTGACCAACAGTGCAAATCTGAGATAAGCCTGGTGCGTCAGCCAATTCGGAATGTGGAGGTACGCATCCTTGATATCCAGGGATACCAGAAATTCTCCCTTCTCCAGACCTTAAATCACTGCTCTGATTTGAACACCCTCAGGTAAGGGTTCAACGATTTCAAATTCAAAATTGGTCTGACCGAACCATCCTGTTTCGGTACCACTAAAAGGTTTGAATAATAACCCTTGTTTCGCATATGAGGTGGAACTGGGACAATGACCTGTGACTTTTCTAATTTTAGGATGGCTTCCTGTAGGATAGCCCTGCCTGTCAGCAAAGCTGGCAAGCCTGATTTGAAGAAATCGGTGAGGCGGGAGTTCCTGAAACTCCTGTCTGTATCCCTGGGACACAATATCCTGTACCCAGGGATCCAGGCCGGGTGACACCCAGACATGTCTGAAACGTCCGAGTCTCGCACCCACCAGCCCATCCTCCAGGCTTTGAGGTCCACCGTCATGCTGAGGATTTTGAGGAACCAGAAGCAGGTCTCTTTAGATTTTGCCCAACCACCTCTAAAAAAAAAGTGGTAGGAGGCTTGGACATTTTTACCATAGCGATCCGAAAGGACTAAGGCACAGCTGAAGAAAATAGATTCTTCGCAGAATGTGTAGCAGAGGGAAGGAAAGGTGACTTACCCGCATCCACCGCTTCCCCAAATAGAGCCTGACCTGTGTAGGGTAGGTTCTCTACATTTCTCCTGGATTTCTCGTCTGCAGACCATTGGCGTAGCCAGAGTCCCCTGCGGGCTGATACCGACATGGAAAATATCCGTGCAGTCAGCGTCCCCAGGTCCTTTATGGATTCCACCATGAACCCCACAGAATCCTCTATGTTACGTAAAGACAATTCAATGTCACTTCTATCCATTGTAGCCAAATCCTCTAGTAATGTGCCTGACCACTTTACTATGGCTTTAGAAATCCATGCACAGGCAAAAGTGGGTCTTAACGCCACTCCTGAAGCAGTGTAATTGGATTTGAGCGTAGTGTCAATTTTATGATCAGACGGTTCTTTTAACGCGGTAGATCCAGGGACAGGTAAAACCACCATTTTAGACAGATGCATCTACAATGGGTGGGTTAACCCATTTTTTCCTATCTTCCTCAGGGAAGGGAAAAGCAACCAGAACCCTTTTTGGTATCTGGAATTTTTTCTCCGGGTTTTCCCAGGATTTTTCAAATACAGGTTGAGTATCCCTTATCCAAAATGCTTGGGACCAGAGGTATTTTGGATATCGGATTGTCCCGTATTTTGGAATAATTGCATACCATAATGAGATATCATGGTGATGGGACCCAAGTCTAAGCACAGAATGTATTTATGTTTCATATACACACAGCCTGAATGTAATTTTAGCCAATATTTTTTATAACTTTGTGCATTAAACAAAGTGTGTCTACATTCACACAATTAATTTATGTTTCTTATACAGCTTATACACACAGCCTGAAGGTCATTTAATACAATATTTTTAATAACTTTGTGTATTAAACAAGGTTTGTGTACATTGAGCCATCAAAAAAAAGTTTCACTATCTCACTCTCACTCAAAAAATTCCGTATTTCGGAATATTCCGTATTTCGGATATTTGGATATGGGATACTCAACCTGTATAGCGTTTAATTCATTAGACGCCGGGAAGGTTAGCGAGGCTCTCAGTGAAGTATGCCTCCTCAACCTGATCAGGTGTGGTGTCATTAATATTTAACACAACTCTAATGGCCTCAAACATGAGCTGCACCTCCTTAAGGGATGCTGCCCCCCTCAGCACCTCCCCATCACCGTCTGCAGTATCAGAATCGGTCTCCGTGTCATCTTGCATGATTTGGGCAAGTGCACGTTTCTGTGGGAACATGCTAGGAGATTTAGCAGGAATAGGGACAGAGCCTGACCAAACTGCCATAGAGTTCTTCAACACCCGAGTTTCAGTCTCAGTATTAGCTTCAACAATGGGAATCTGAGACAAAGCACTACAATCCTGTGTACATGGAATGGATCCCTCCTGAGAGGAAACATCTTCTGCAGCATATGACACAGAGTCCCTAGACATGGCTATGTGAGATAGTAATAACCCACACACACACAGGGAAATGTCAGACACAGTTCCCCCCTGTCCCTCCCTTCTACAACCCCCTGGTACCGAACAAGGCAGCTGGAGTTGATCTGGAGGGACAGCTCTCCCTGTCAGCGCTTCTGCAGGCAGGAAAATGGCGCCGACAGGCTTGCTGGACAGTGTAGGCGCTGGCTCAGGGCACCCCTCACAGCGCCGCACCATGTACCGCTGAGCCCCGGAGCCCTACCCTGTTGCCGCCATCTTCACACTGACTCCCCGCTTACCAGGGGGGTCGGTGACTAATTCGCCACTGATCATCTGGCTCTGTAAGGGGGTTGCGGCATGCTGCTGGGGTGAGCGATCCCCTGTGGTGGCGAACGTTCGATCCCCTCAGGAGCTCAGTGTCCTGTCAGCAGAGATAGTGGCTCAGACCCCGCGGGGCAGACACTACTTTCCCCCTTAGTCCCTCAAAGCAGGAAGGCTGTTGCCAGCAGCCTCCCTGTAAAATAATAAACTCTAAAAAAAAAAAAAAAAAAAAATTACTAGAGAGACTAGCTGTGACCGGCTCCTCCGGGCACATTTTCTAAACGGAGTCTGGTAGGAGGGGCATAGAGGGAGGAGCCAGCCCACACTCTCAAACTCTTACAGTGCCAGCAGCTCCTAGTGGACCCATCTATACCCCATGGTACTAATGTGGACCCCAGCATCCTCTAGGACGTAAGAGAAATAAAAATGTCAAGAAATGGATGTGGCTTACAATCATACAATATGTGGACACACAGAAACAAATCTTGTCCCTCACCACATAACGGAACCCAAGTATCACATATAAAACACAATTTACTTAATTGAATATTTGTTTCTGAATTTCTCAGTAAGAAACTTCTGACCCAGGGGTGCTGTGTAAAAAAAATTCTGATACTCTAGGGCACAGTGACTTGAACAAGTTTGGGAACCACTGCCCTATATAATTGAAGCCTGTGTCCTCTTTGTAATAAAAAATAATGTGTTACCCCTTAGTAATTCATTTTAGTGTCCCCATACGGATAAAAAAAAAAAAATAAGATTTTACTTACCGGTAAATCTATTTCTCGTAGTCCGTAGTGGATGCTGGGGACTCCGTAAGGACCATGGGGAATAGACGGGCTCCGCAGGAGACAGGGCACTTTAAGAAAGAATTAGGACTACTGGTGTGCACTGGCTCCTCCCTCTATGCCCCTCCTCCAGACCTCAGTTAAGGAAACTGTGCCCGGAAGAGCTGACAGTACAAGGAAAGGATTTTGGAATCCAGGGTAAGACTCATACCAGCCACACCAATCACACTGTATAACTCGTGATAAACTTACCCAGTTAACAGTATGAACAACAGAGCATCAGACAAACCTGATGCAACCATAACATAACCCTTATTTAAGCAATAACTATATACAAGTATTGCAGAAGAAGTCCGCACTTGGGACGGGTGCCCAGCATCCACTACGGACTACGAGAAATAGAAATAGATAAGTAAAATCTTATTTTCTCTAACGTCCTAGTGGATGCTGGGGACTCCGTAAGGACCATGGGGATTATACCAAAGCACCCAAACGGGCGGGAGAGTGCGGATGACTCTGCAGCACCGAATGAGCAAACTCAAGGTCCTCCTCAGCCAGGGTATCAAACTTGTAGAACTTTGCAAAGGTGTTTGAACCCGACCAAGTAGCTGCTCGGCAAAGCTGTAATGCCGAGACCCCTCGGGCAGCCGCCCAAGAAGAGCCCACCTTCCTTGTGGAATGGGCTTTTACTGATTTTGGATGCGGCAATCCAGCCGCAGAATGAGCCTGCTGAATCGTGTTACAGATCCAGCGAGCAATAGTTTGCTTTGAAGCAGGAGCACCCAGCTTGTTGGATGCATACAGGGTAAACAGCGAGTCAGTTTTTCTGACTCCAGCCGTTCTGGCTACATAAATCTTCAAAGCGCTGACTACATCTAGTAACTTGGAATCCTTCAAGTCACGAGTAGCCGCAGGCACCACAATAGGTTGGTTCAAATGAAAGGATGACACCACCTTCGGCAGAAATTGCGGACGAGTCCGTAACTCTGCCCTGTCCATATGGAAAACCAGATAGGGGCTTTTACATGACAAAGCCGCCAATTCAGACACACGCCTAGCCGAAGCTACGGCCAATAGCATGACCACTTTCCACGTGAGATATTTTAACTCCACGGTCTTAAGTGGCTCAAACCAGTGAGATTTCAGGAAACTCAATACCACGTTAAGATCCCAAGGTGCCACTGGTGGCACAAAAGGGGGCTGAATATGCAGCACTCCCTTTACAAAGGTCTGAACTTCAGGAAGAGAAGCCAGTTCCTTTTGAAAGAAAATGGATAGGGCCGAAATCTGGACCTTAATGGACCCTAATTTTAAGCCCATAGTCACTCCCGCCTGTAGAAAGTGAAGGAAACGGCCCAGTTGGAATTCCTCTGTAGGGGCCTTCCTGGCCTCACACCAAGCAACATATTTTCACCATATACGGTGATAATGTTTTGCTGTCACGTCCTTCCTAGCCTTTATCAGCGTAGGAATAACCTCATCCGGAATGCCTTTTTCCGCTAGGATCCGGCGCTCAACCGCCATGCCGTCAAACGCAGCCGCGGTAAGTCTTGGAACAGACAGGGCCCCTGTTGCAACAGATCCTGTCTGAGAGGCAGAGGCCATGGGTCCTCTGTGAGCATTTCTAGCAGTTCCGGATACCAAGCCCTTCTTGGCCAATCCGGAATAATGAGTCTTGTTCTCACTCCTCTTTTTCTTACGATTCTCAGCACCTTGTGTATGAGAGGAAGAGGAGGAAACACATAAACCGACTGGAACACCCACGGTGTCACTAGTGCGTCCACAGCTATCGCCTGAGGGTCTTTAGACCTGGCGCAATACCTTTGTAGCTTTTTGTTGAGGCGGGATGCCATCATGTCCACCTGTGGCAGTTCCCATCGATTTGTAATCTGTGTGAAGACTTCTTGATGAAGTCCCCACTCTCCCGGGTGGAGGTCGTGCCTGCTGAGGAAGTCTGCTTCCCAGTTGTCCACTCCCGGAATGAACACTGCTGACAGTGCTTGCACGTGATTCTCCGCCCAGCGAAGAATTCTGGTGGCTTCTGCCATTGCCACCCTGCTTCTTGTGCCGCCCTGGCGGTTTACATGAGCCACTGCGGTGATGTTGTCTGACTGAATCAGCACCGGTTGGTTGCGAAGTAGAGGCTCCGCTTGACTCTGGGCGTTGTATATGGCCCTTAGTTCCAGGATATTGATGTGCAGACAAGTCTCCTGACTTGACCACAGCCCCTGGAAGTTTCTTCCCTGAGTGACTGCACCCCACCCTCGGAGGCTTGCATCCGTGGTCACCAGGACCCAGTCCTGTATGCCGAACCTGCGGCCCTCGAGAAGGTGAGCACTCTGCAGCCACCACAGAAGAGACACCCTGGCCCTGGGGGATAGGGTGATCAGCCGATGCATCTGAAGATGCGATTCGGATCACTTGTCCAACAGATCCCACTGAAAGGTCCTCGCATGGAACCTGCCGAAGGGAATGGCTTCGTATGATGCCACCATCTTTTCCAGGACTCGCGTGCATAGATGCACCGACACCTGTTTTGGTTTTAAGAGGTCTCTGACCAGAGTCACGAGCTCCTGGGCCTTCTCCTCCGGGAGAAACACCTTCTTCTGGTCTGTGTCCAGAATCATGCCCAGGAAGGGCAGACTCGTCGTAGGAATCAGCTGCGACTTTGGAATATATAGAATCCAGCCGTGCTGTTGTAACACCTCCCGAGAGTGTGCTACGCTGATCAGCAACTGCTCTCTGGACCTCGCCTTTATGAGTAGATCGTCCAAGTATGGGATAATTGTAACTCCTTGCTTTCGCAGAAGCACCATCATTTCTGCCATTACCATGGTAAATATTCTCGGTGCCGTGGACAGACCAAACGGCAACGTCTGGAATTGGTAATGACAGTCCTGTACCACAAATCTGAGGTACTCCTGATGAGGTGGATAAATGGGGACATGCAGGTAAGCATCCTTTATGTCCAGAGACACCATAAAATCCCCCTCTTCCAGGCTTGCAATGACCGCCCTGAGCGATTCCATCTTGAACCTTTTCAGGTAAATGTTCAGGGATTTTAAATTCAATATGGGTCTGACCGAACCGTCCGGTTTCGGAACCACAAACATTGTGGAATAGTAACCCCCCTTCCCTGTTGAGGGAGGGGAACCTTTACCACCACCTGCTGGAGATATAATTTGTGAATTGCCGCTAACACTACTTCCCTTTCTATGGGGGAAGCTGGCAGGGCCGATTTGAGGTAATGGTGAGGGGGCATCACTCCGAATTCCAGCTTGTATCCCTGAGACACAATCTGTATAGCCCAGGGATCCACCCGTGAGCGAACCCACTGGTAGCTGAAATTTCGGAGACGCGCCCCCACCGCTCCTGGCTCCACCTGTGGAGCCCCAGCGTCATGTGGTGGATTTAGTGGAAGCCGGGGAGGACTTCTGTTCCTAGGAACTAGCTGTATTGTGCAGCTTCTTTCCTCTACCCCTGCCTCTGGCAAGAAAGGACGCACCTCTGACTTTGTTGCCTCTTTGTGATCGAAAGGACTGCATTTGGTAATACGGTGCTTTCTTAGGTTGTGAGGGAATATATGGCAAAAAATTTGACTTCCCAGCCGTAGCTGTGGAAACTAGGTCCGAGAGACCGTCCCGAAACAATTCCTCACCCTTATAAGGTAAAACCTCCATGTGCTTTTTTGAGTCGGCATCACCTGTCCATTGCCGAGTCCACAGGACCCTTCTGGCAGAAATTGACATTGCATTTATTCTAGAGCCCAGTAGGCAAATGTCTCTCTGGGCATCCCTCATGTATAGGACAGCGTCTTTTATATGCCCCAGGGTCAGCAATATAGTATCCTTGTCCAAGGTATCAAGCTCCTCAGACAGAGTATCTGTCCATGCGGCTACAGCACTACACATCCAGGCCGACGCAATTGCCGGCCTTAGTAGGGTACCTGAATGTGTATAAACGGACTTCAGGATACCTTCCTGCTTTCTATCCGCAGGATCTTTTAGGGCGGCCGTATCCTGTGACAGCAGGGCTACCTTCTTAGATAAGCGTGTCAAAGCTTTGTCTACCCTAGGGGAGGATTCCCAGCGTAACCTGTCCGTTGGCTGGAAAGGATACGCCATAAGTAACCGCTTGGAAATCTGCATTTTCCTATCAGGAGAATCCCAAGCTTTTTCACATAACTCATTTAACTCATGTGAAGGGGGAAAAGTCACTTCTTGCCTTTTCTCCCCAAACATATAAACCCTCTTGGCAGGGACAGGGTTTTCCTCTGAGATGTGCAATACATCCTTCATTGCTATAATCATGTAGCAGATGGATTTAGCCATTTTAGGCTGCAACTTTGCATCATCGCCATCGACACTGGAGTCAGAATCCGTGTCGATATCCGTGTCAACAATTTGGGATAGTGGGCGCTTCTGAGACCCTGACGGCCTCTGCGCTGTAGGATCAGGCATGGGTTGGGACCCTGACTGTCCCAAGGCATCAGCTTTATCCAACCTTTTATGCAAGGAGTTTACATTATCATTTAACACCTTCCACATATCCATCCAATCAGGTGTCGGCGCCGTCGGCGGAGACACCACATTCATCTGCACCTGCTCTGCTTCCACATAGCCTTCCTCGTCAAACATGTCGACACAAGCGTACCGACACACCACACACACAGGGGATGCTCTATTTGAGGACAGAACCCCCACAAGGCCTTTTGGAGAGAGAGAGAGAGAGAGAGAGAGAGAGAGAGAGAGAGAGAGAGAGAGAGAGAGAGAGAGAGAGAGAGAGAGAGAGAGAGAGTATGCCAGCACACACCCCAGCGCTATATGACCCAGGAATTACACAGTAACTTAGTGTTTACCCAGTAGCTGCTGTATATACTGATATTGCGCTAAATTTATGTGCCTCCCCTCTCTTTTTACCCTCTTTCTACCGTGAATCTGCAGGGGAGAGCCTGGGGAGCTTCCTCTCAGTGGAGGTGTGGAGAGAAAATGGCGCTGGTGAGTGCTGAGGAAGAAGCCCCGCCCCCTCAGCGGCGGGCTTCTGTCCCGCGATTTTGTGTAAAATAATGGCGGGGGCTCATGCATATATACAGTGCCCAACTGTATATATGCCCTTTTATGCCATGAGGTACTTAATTGCTGCCCGGGGTGCCCCCCCCCCCTGCACCCTACAGTGACCGGAGTGTGTGGGTTTGATGTGGGAGCAATGGCGCACAGCTGCAGCGCTGTGCGCTACCTCATATGAAGACTGGAGTCTTCTGCCGCCGCTTTTGACGTCTTCTTGCTTCACACGCCGGCTTCTGGCTCTGCGAGGGGGACGGCGGCGCGGCTCCGGGATCGGACGACCAAGGGTGCGTTCCTGTGTTCGATCCCTCTGGAGCTAATGGTGTCCAGTAGCCTAAGAAGCATGACCTATCCGCAGTTAGTAGGTCTGCTTCTCTCCCCTCAGTCCCACGTAGCAGAGAGCCTGTTGCCAGCAGATCTCTCTGAAAATAAAAAATCCTAACAAAATACTTTCTTATTAGCAAGCTCAGGAGAGCTCACTAAAGTGCACCCAGCTCGGCCGGGCACAGATTCTAACTGAGGTCTGGAGGAGGGGCATAGAGGGAGGAGCCAGTGCACAGCAGTAGTCCTAATTCTTTCTTAAAGTGCCCTGTCTCCTGCGGAGCCCGTCTATTCCCCATGGTCCTTACGGAGTCCCCAGCATCCACTAGGACGTTAGAAATAAAAGACCAATTTATTTATATTCATATTATTGCCCCTATATTTTTATTATTATAATGGCCATTGATTACCTTTATTCTTCTTATTATTGTGATCCGACATAGGGCCTGATTCAAAGATGTACATAAACCCGATTGTTTACATACATCTCCGATGGTGGGGCGCCTACGCACTGGCAGAACAGGCCCTGCGTTCTCGCACTGCGTTGCGTCCTGAGCTGCAGCCTGATTGATAGGCAGTAGCCATTGGGAAAGAAGGGGACAGAGCAGGGTAGCATCCCTGAAGATGGGGTGTGCTGCCTCCATTTTTTGGGAGTGGAAAGGCCAGGGCCTGTGTCTTAAGACAGAGAGTATACTCAATGTTGACTTTCACTCTGAAGAAAAAAATAAGATTTTACTCACCGGTAAATCTATTTCTCGTAGTCCGTAGTGGATGCTGGGGACTCCGTAAGGACCATGGGGAATAGACGGCTCAGCAGGAGACTGGGCACATCTAAGAAAGATTTAGGACTATCTGGTGTGCACTGGCTCCTCCCCCTATGTCCCTCCTCCAAGCCTCAGTTAGGAACTGTGCCCGGAAGAGCTGACACAATAAGGAAGGATTTTTGAATCCCGGGTAAGACTCATACCAGCCACACCAATCACACCATATAACACGTGATAGGAACCCCGGTTAACAGTATGATAACAAATGGAGCCTCTGAAGAGATGGCTCACAACAAAACCCGATTTTTGTAACAATAACTATGTACAGGTATTGCAGACAATCCGCACTTGGGATGGGCGCCCAGCATCCACTACGGACTACGAGAAATAGATTTACCGGTGAGTAAAATCTTATTTTCTCTGACGTCCTAGTGGATGCTGGGGACTCCGTAAGGACCATGGGGATTATACCAAAGCTCCCAAACGGGCGGGAGAGTGCGGATGACTCTGCAGCACCGAATGAGAGAATTCCAGGTCCTCCTCAGCCAGGGTATCAAATTTGTAGAATTTTGCAAACGTGTTTGCCCCCGACCAAGTAGCTGCTCGGCAAAGTTGTAAAGCCGAGACCCCTCGGGCAGCCGCCCAAGATGAGCCCACCTTCCGTGTGGAATGGGCTTTTACAGATTTAGGCTGCGGTAAGCCTACCGCAGAATGCGTCAGCTGAATAGTGCTACAAATCCAGCGCGCAATAGACTGCTTAGAAGCAGGAGCACCCAGCTTGGTGGGTGCATACAGGATAAACAGCGAGTCAGTCTTTCTGACTCCAGCCGTCCTGGAAATATAAATTTTTAGGGCCCTGACTACGTCCAGCAACTTGGAATCCTCCAAGTCCCTAGTAGCCGCAGGCACCACAATAGGTTGGTTCAAGTGAAAAGCTGAGACCACCTTTGGGAGAAACTGAGGACGAGTCCTCAATTCTGCCCTATCCATATGGAAAATCAGATAAGGGCTTTTACAAGACAAAGCCGCCAATTCTGAAACCCGCCTGGCCGACGCCAAGGCCAACAGCATGACCACTTTCCACGTGAGATATTTTAAATCCACAGTCTTAAGTGGTTCGAACCAATGTGATTTCAGGAAGGCCAAAACCACATTGAGATCCCAAGGTGCCACTGGGGGCACAAAAGGAGGCTGAATATGCAGTACTCCTTTTAAAAAAGTCTGAACTTCGGGCAGTGAAGCCAGTTCTTTTTGGAAGAAAATCGACAGAGCCGAAATCTGGACCTTTATGGACCCCAATTTGAGGCCCAACGTCACCCCTGCTTGCAGGAAGTGCAGGAATCGACCCAGTTGAAATTCCTCCGTCGGGGCCTTCATGGCCTCACACCAAGCAACATATTTTCGCCAAATGCGGTGATAATGTCTTGCGGTGACATCCTTCCTGGCTTTGATCAGGGTAGGGATGACTTCCTCCGGAATACCCTTTTCCTTCAGGATCCGGTGTTCAACCGCCATGCCGTCAAACGCAGCCGCGGTAAGTCTTGGAACAGACAGGGTCCCTGCTGCAGCAGGTCTAGTCTGAGCGGCAGAGGCCAAGGGTCCTCTGCCAGCATCTCTTGAAGTTCCGGGTACCAAGCTCTTCTTGGCCAATCCGGAACCACGAGTATGGTTTTCACTCCTCGCATTCTTATTATTCTCAGTACCTTGGGTATGAGAGGTAGAGGAGGAAACACATAAACCGACTGGTACACCCACGGTGTCACTAGAGCGTCCACAGCGATCGCCTGAGGGTCCCTTGACCTGGCGCAATATCTTTTCAACTTTTTGTTGAGGCGGGACGCCATCATGTCCCCCCGTGGTCATTCCCAACGGTTTACCCGCATTTGGAAAACTTCTGGAAGAAGTCCCCATTCTCCCGGGTGTAGGTCGCCCATCGGAGAATCCTTGTGGCTTCTGCCATCGCCATCCTGCTTCTTGTGCCGCCCTGTCTGTTTACATGGGCGACCGCCGTGATGTTGTCTGATTGGATCAGTACCGGCTGGTTCTGAAGCAGGGGCCTTGCTTGGCTTAGGGCATTGTAAATGGCCCTTAGCTCCAGAATATTTATGTGAAGCGAAATCTCCTTGGAAATTTCTTCCCTGTGTGACTGCACCCCAGCCCCGAAGGCTGGCCTCCGTGGTCACCAGGACCCAGTCCTGTATTCCGAATCTGCGGCCCTCTAGTAGATGAGCCCTCTGCATCCACCACAGCAGCGACACCCTGTTTCTTGAAGACAGGGTTATCCGCTGTTGTATCTGTAGATGGGACCCGGACCATTTGTCCCACAGGTCCCACTGGAACGTCCTTGCGTGGAACCTTCCGAATGGAATTATGCTTCGTACGAAGCTACCATTTTTTTTAATTTTTTTTTTTCAGGACTCGTGTGCTTCCACTGGAAGAAACACTCTTTTCTGGTCTGTGTCCAGAATCATTCCCAGGAACAGAAGACGTGTCGTCGGGACCAGCTGTGACTTTGGAATATTGAGAATCCAGTCGTGCTGTTGTAGCACTTCCCGAGAGAGTGCTACCCCCACTACCAACTGTTCTTTGGACCTCGCCTTTATCAGGAGATCGTCCAAGTACGGGATAATAAAAACTTCCTTCTTGCGAAGGAGTATCATCAATTCGGCCATTACCTTGGTAAAGACCTTCGGTGCCGTGGACAACTCCAACGGCAGCGTCTGGAACTGATAGTGACAGTCCTGTACCACACATCTGAGGTACTCCTGGTGAGGAGGGTAAATGGGGACATGCAGGTACGCATCCTTGATGTCCAGGGAGACCCTGTAATCGCCCTCGTCCAGGCTCGTAATAACCGCCCTGAGCGATTCCATCTTGAACTTGAATCTTCTGATATAAAAGTTCAAGTATTTTAATTTTAAGATGGGTCTCACCGAACCGTTCTGTTTCGGTACCACAACCATTGTGGAATAGTAACCCCTTCCTTGCTGAAGGAGGGGCACCTTGACAATCACTTGTTGTGATTATAGTGTTGAATAGCCACCAACACCGCCTCCCTGGCAGCGGGAGGTGCCGGTAAGGCAGATTTTAGGAAACGGCGGGGGGAAGAACGTCTCGAACTCCAGCCTGTACCCCTGAGATACTACTTGAAGGACCCAGGGATCCATGTGAGAGAGCCCACTGGGCGCTGAAATTTCTGAGACGGGCCCCCACCGTACCCGGGTCCGCCTGAGCAGCCCCAGCGTCATGCTGTGGACTTACCGGACGCAGGGAGGACTTCTGCTCTTGGGAACTAGCTGTGTGCTGCAGCTTTTTCCTCTACCTTTGCCTCTTGGCAGAAAGGATGAGCCTCTAGCCCTCTTGCTTTTCTGGGGCCAAAAGGACTGTACTTGATGATACGGTGCTTTCTTTTGTTGTGGGGTAGCCTGTGGCAAAAAGGTCGATTTCCCAGCAGTAGCTGTGGAAACGAGGTCTGAAAGACCATCCCCAAACAGTTTTACCCCCTTATAGGGCAAAACTTCCATGTGCCGATTCGAGTCGGCATCGCCTGACCATTGCCGAGTCCATAACCCCCGTCTGGCAGCAATGGACCTAGCGCTTATTTTTGATGCCAGCCGGCAAATATCCCTCTGTGCATCACGCATGTATAAGACCACGTCTTTTATATGCTCTATTGTCAGCAAAATATTGTCCCTATCCATAGTTATTTTCCGACAGGGAATCTGACCACGCAGCGGGAGCACTGCACATCCATGCCGAAGCAATGGCTGGTCGCAATATAATGCCCGAGTGTGTGACTATATCTTTCAGGGTAACCCCCTGCTTTTTATCAGCAGGTTCCTTCAGGGCGGCCGTATCCGGAGACGGTAGTGCCACCTTTTCTGATAAGCGTGTAAGCGCTGTATCTACCCTATGGGGTGTTTCCCAACGTGACCTATCCTCTGGCGGGAAAGGGTACGCTGCCAATTACCGTTTAGAAATTATCAATTTCTTACCGGGGGAAGACCACGCTTCCTCACACACCTCATTTAATTTCTCAGATGCAGGAAAAACTACTGGTAGTTTTCTCTCACCAAACATAATACCCTTTTATGTGATACCTGGGGTATTATCATAAATGTGTAATACATTTTTCATTGCCTCAATCATGTAACGGGTGGACCTATTTGGAGGGTACACTAGTCTCATCGTCGTCGACACTGGAGTCGGTATCCGTGTCGACATCTGTTTCTGCCATCTGAGGTAGCGGGCGTTTTTAGAGCCCCCCATGACATTTGAGACGCTGGAACAGGCACAAGCTGAGTAGCCGGCTGTTCTGTGTCGTCGACCTTTTGTGTAAGGAGTTGACACTTTCACGTAATCCTTCCATAAGTCCAACCACACCGGTGTCGATCCCGCAGGGGGTGACATCACATTTACAGGCATTCGCTCCGCCTCCACATCATTATCCTACTCATACATGTCGACACAGCCGTACCGACACACAGCACACACACAGGGAATGCTCTGACAGAGGACAGGACCCCACAAAGCCCTTTGGGGAGACAGAGGGAGAGTATGCCAGCACACACCAGGGCGCTATATATCACAGGGATATCACATATAAGGAGTGTTTTCCCTTATAGCTGCCTATATATATTGTATACTGCGCCTAAATTGTGCCCCCCCTCTCTTTTTAACCCTTTCTGTAGTGTATTGACTGCAGGGGAGAGCCAGGGAGCTTCCCTCCAACGGAGCTGTGAGGGAAAAATGGCGCCAGTGTGCTGAAGGAGAAAGCTCCGCCCCTTTTTCGCGGACTTTCTCCCGCATTTTTATGGATTCTGGCAGGGGTTAAAAAGCACCTATATAGCCTCTGGGGCTATATATGGTGCCAGTTTGCCAGCCAAGGTGTCAGTATTGCTGCTCAGGGCGCCCCTCCCCAGCGCCCTGCACCCATCAGTGACCGCAGTGTGTGGTGTGCATGAGGAGCAATGGCGCACAGCTGCAGTGCTGTGCGCTACCTTGGAGAAGACAGAAGTCTTCAGCCGCCGATTTTCCGGACCACCTTCTTGCTTCTGGCTCTGTAAGGGGGACGGCGGCGCGGCTCCGGGAACGGACGACGAGGTCGGGTCCTGTGTTCGATCCCTCTGGAGCTAATGGTGTCCAGTAGCCTAAGAAGCCCAAGCTACCACCACTTAGGTAGGTTCGCTTCTTCTCCCCTTAGTCCCTCGATGCAGTGAGCCTGTTGCCAGCAGGTCTCACTGAAAATAAAAAACCTAACAAACACTTTCTTCCTAGGAGCTCAGGAGAGCCCCTAGTGTGCATCCAGCTCAGCCGGGCACAGAAATCTAACGGAGGCTTGGAGGAGGGTCATAGGGGGAGGAGCCAGTGCACACCAGATAGTCCTAAATCTTTCTTTAGAGTGCCCAGTCTCATGCGGAGCCCGTCTATTCCCCATGGTCCTTACGGAGTCCCCAGCATCCACTAGGACGTCAGAGAAACTACTGGTAGTTTTTTCTCACCAAACATAATACCCTTTTTTGTGGTACCTGGGGTATCATCAGAATGTGTAAAACATTTTTCATAGCCTCAATCATATAACGGGTGGATCTATTGGAGGGTACACTCGTCTCATCATCGTCGACACTGGAGTCGGTATCCGTGTCGACATCTGTATCTGTCATCTGAGGTAGCGGGCGTTTTATAGCCCCTGATGACATTTGAGACGCTTGGACAGGCACAAGCTGAGTAGCCGGCTGTCCTATGTCATCAAACCTTTTATGTAAGGAGCTGACACTGTCACGTAATTCCTTCCATAAGTCCATCCACACTGGTGTCGACCCCGCAGGGGGTGACATCACATTCACAGGCATTTGCTCCGCCTCCACATCATTATCCTCATCATACATGTCGACACAGCAGTACCGACACCCAGCAGACACACAGGGAATGCTCTTACAGAGGACAGGACCCCACAAAGCCCTTTGGGGAGACAGAGGGAGAGTATGCCAGCACACACCAGGGCGCTATATAACACAGGGATATCACTATACAGAGTGTTTTCCCCTATAGCTGCCTATAATATATATACACTGCGCCTAAATTGTGATCCCCCTCTCTTTTTTACCCTTTCTGTAGTGCAGGACTGCAGGGGAGAGCCAGGGAGCTTCCTTCCAGCGAAGCTGTGAGGGAATAATGGCGCCAGTGTGCTGAGGGAGTTGGCTCCGCCCCTTTTTCGGCAGGCTTTCTCCCGCTATTTTATCGTTTCTGGCAGGGGTTAATATACACCTATATAGCCTCTGGGGCTATATATGGTGTTAGTTTTGCCAGCCAAGTTGTTATTATTGCTGCTCAGGGTGCCCCCCCCCAGCGCCCTGCACCCATCAGTGACCGCAGTGTGTGGTGTGCATGAGGAGCAATGGCGCACAGCTGCAGTGCTGTGCGCTACCTTGGAGAAGACAGAAGTCTTCAGCCGCCGATTTTCCGGACCACCTTCTTGTTTCTGGCTCTGTAAGGGGGACGGCGGCGCGGCTCCGGGAACAGACGACGAGGTCGGGTCCTGTGTTCGATCCCTCTGGAGCTAATGGTGTCCAGTAGCCTAAGAAGCCCAAGCTACCACCACTTAGGTAGGTTCGCTTCTTCTCCCCTTAGTCCCTCGTTGCAGTGAGCCTGTTGCCAGCAGGTCTCACTGAAAATAAAAAACCTAAACTATACTTTCTTCTAGGAGCTCAGGAGAGCCCCTAGTGTGCATCCAGCTCAGCCGGGCACAGAAATCTAACTGAGGCTTGGAGGAGGGTCATAGGGGGAGGAGCCAGTGCACACCAGATAGTCCTAAATCTTTCTTAGATGTGCCCAGTCTCCTGCGGAGCCGTCTATTCCCCATGGTCCTTACGGAGTCCCCAGCATCCACTAGGACGTCAGAGAAAAAACAATAATCAAGAAGCTTTCTCCAAACCTTGTAATATATCACTTAAGAGTTATTTTTGCCATTAAAACTTGCTGCTTTATTTAACGTTGCAAGGGTGGACCCTGGTTAGATATGAAGATAGAGACCTGAGTTAAAGGAAACAAACTTCTCTGCCTTCTACTTGATCTGTGGAGAACTGAATGGAGATGGGAGATTGACTTAAATAGTACCTTTCCTGTTACCATTAGCGTCCACTTGCTGAAGTTTCACATGCCTCAACGATGAGGATTTTCCCAACTTAAGCTAGGTACACACCATGCAACGATGTGACCCGGCGATGCGCTGCAATGATACTGTACATATTATTCTCCGTACACACTTAATGATGTCTGGATTTATCGTTACATGCTGCATGTAAAAAACTGCGTCGCCACGGAATCATCCCATTAGACATGCACCTCAGCCAATGGGACGATTCAATGAATGACAGCCGGGAACGAAGGATCAGGGGTACACATTATACCTTTACTAGAGTTCCTTCTAGGCTGTTTCAGCAGGGTGCTGCACCCTGCCCATTTTTGAAATGTGAAAAAGCACCCTCCCCTTTTTCAGTGCACCCTGCAGGATCATAAATCGACCCCTTGTATACAGAATGTAACAGTCAGAGTGCATGTTACAATGTTGTTGTCTACTCCTTGCCCACCTCTGAAATTGGAACACAATTTCTATCCTTAGCCAACTGGATGGCAGAGGAGGCACTGTAAATAACACAGCACTCTGATAAAGAGGGAAAGAACAGGGTAAGCAGTGAGCATGTACTGCTTACAGTATTTCCCTAGTAGAACAGACTTATTTTTTTCCTATATATTTTAACCCATTGTTTAAAACTTTTCTGTTTTATAACACATAGAAGACTGGACATATACAGTATGTTTCTCAGTACATATGTTAGGTGTCTTATATGTATGTATGTATGTATGTATGTATGTATGTATGTATGTATATATGATTTACTAAGGGCAAAATGTATGTACAAAAACAATAAACACATGCGCTATGCTTTGTGCGCAAAGCGTCACATCAAAAAAGTGCCCTTCAAAATAAAAATGTGCCCTCTTCAATGCTCAGCACCCTGCCCTAAAAAAAATCCTAGAGTGAACACTACTTTACGATGTGTACAATATGTCTAAGGTTGTGTACACACGGAGATATTTTCTTTCGATTTTGACTATATAGTCAAAATCGCAAGAAAAGTTAGTGCAGATCGCAAAGGTGAAAGTCACCTTGCGATCCCGATGCGTGGTCCCGCTAGGTCGGCATCGCAAGAAAAGATAGACTGTGCAGGCAAGTCAATCCTTGCTAGATCGGTGTACTATCTATTCTAGTTCATCTCACATGTCAATGACATCTCACATAAGCCAAAATCTCACATAAGCCAAAATCGTAAGCACACATAGGCCCTATCTCAAGAAAAGTTAGCACAGATTTTGACTATCTGGGCTCCAGGGAGTTCAAGGGAAATCGCAAATGAAAATCGGGCATAGCAAGGATCTCACCGTGTGTACACACCCAAACTGATCAGCGTCAGGCTGATATATCATACAATAAATCTAACAGCGCGTACCCGGCTTCAGAAAACATTTTGCAGGAATCACCGGCTTTTGAAACAGATATCCTTTCATCTTTAATACATGCATGGAATGTAGAGAGAAAGGTCAGGTTACTAAGGGCTCAGACCGGCAATTCGTGCAACTTTCTTGTGTAGAAACATTTTTTTCTTTAACTTTGTAGGAATTACACTCAGTAGTTAACCTTTACAATGCGCTTTTCTCAGATGATTCCTTATTCTTTCTTTTTGTTGCAGTACTTTCAGTAGAGATACAATGACACCTTGGGGTAAATTTACTAAAGCGGTGATGTTGCCCATAGCAACCAGATTCTATCATTTTATAGAATGCAATAGAGAAATGATAGCTAGAATCTTATTGGTTGCTATGGGCAACACCACCGCTTGTCTGTTTTAAAAGCTTTAGTAAATTTACACTCTTTATTTTCCCATTTTCTTATTCTTTGTATCTCTGTGTAGACTCTGAAAGGCTGGTTAGTGGAATAATGAGCTTGAGGGCCCAGACTAACACCAGTATTCTTTGCTGCACTCTAGCAAAAAATGATACAATCTGAAGTGCTTCAATCAATAAATACAAAGGGGGAATTCAACTGTCCGCGGTAATTTACTGTGCGCTAATTGATCCCCAGTGCTATCCAATTAGCTCTGAACGCAGCCTGATGGCAGCAGTTATCTGGGATTTTTTCCCCTGAATAGTGTCCAGTTTTCGCAATCGTGGCAGTGAAAACACATAGGTTCATGGACCTATCACAGATCCTATGAGATTTTGCCTGAAACCAGGTAATTTTGCAGGCAGTAAAAAAAAAATAAGATTTTACTCACCGGTAAATCTATTTCTCGTAGTCCGTAGTGGATGCTGGGAACTCCGTAAGGACCATGGGGAATAGACGGGCTCCGCAGGAGACTGGGCACTCTAAAAGAAAGATTAGGTACTATCTGGTGTGCACTGGCTCCTCCCTCTATGCCCCTCCTCCAGACCTCCGTTAGGATACTGTGCCCGGAAGAGCTGACACAATAAGGAAGGATTTTGAATCCCGGGTAAGACTCATACCAGCCACACCAATCACACCGTATAACTCGTGATACTATACCCAGTTAACAGTATGAAATATAACTGAGCCTCTCAACAGATGGCTCAACAATAACAGTTAGTTAGGCAATAACTATATACAAGTATTGCAGACAATCCGCACTTGGGATGGGCGCCCAGCATCCACTACGGACTACGAGAAATAGATTTACCGGTGAGTAAAATCTTATTTTCTCTGACGTCCTAGTGGATGCTGGGAACTCCGTAAGGACCATGGGGATCATACCAAAGCTCCCAAACGGGCGGGAGAGTGCGGATGACTCTGCAGCACCGAATGAGAGAACTCAAGGTCCTCCTCAGCCAGGGTATCAAATTTGTAGAATTTAGCAAACGTGTTTGCCCCTGACCAAGTTGCAGCTCGGCAAAGTTGTAAAGCCGAGACCCCTCGGGCCGCCGCCCAAGATGAGCCCACTTCCCTCGTGGAATGGGCTGTTACTGATTTAGGATGCGGCAATCCAGCCGCAGAATGCTCCAGCTGAATTGTGCTACAAATTCAGCGAGCAATAGTCTGCTTAGAAGCAGGAGCACCTATTTTGTTGGGTGCCTACAGGATAAAAAACGAGTCCGTTTTCCTGACTCCAGCCGTCCTGGAAATATAAATTTTTAAGGCCCTGACTACGTCCAGTAACTTGGAATCTTCCAAGTCCCTAGTAGCCGCAGGCACTACAATAGGTTGGTTCAAGTGAAAAGCTGATACCACCTTAGGGAGAAACTGGGGACGAGTCCTCAATTCTGCCCTATCCATATGGAAAATCAGATAAGGGCTTTTACATGACAAAGCCGCCAATTCTGACACACGCCTGGCCGAAGCCAAGGCCAATAACATGACCACTTTCCACGTGAGATATTTCAAATCCACAGTTTTAAGTGGCTCAAACCAATGTGATTTTAAGAAACTCAACACCACGTTGAGATCCCAAGGTGCCACAGAAGGCACAAAAAAGGGGCTGAATATGTAGCACTCCCTTTACAAATGTCTGAACTCCAGGCAGTGAAGCCAGTTCTTTCTGGAAGAAAATCGACAGAGCCGAAATCTGGACCTTAATGGAACCCAATTTTAGGCCCATAGTCACTCCTGACTGTAGGAAGTGCAGAAAACGACCCAGCTGAAATTCCTCTGTTGGGGCCTTCCTGGCCTCACACCACGCAACATATTTTCGCCAAATACGGTGATAATGGTTTGCGGTTACTTCTTTCCTGGCTTTTATCAGCGTAGGAATGACTTCCTCCGGAATGCCCTTTTGCTTTAGGATCCGGAATTCAACCGCCATGCCGTCCAACGCAGCCGCGGTAAGTCTTGGAATAGACAGGGCCCCTGCTGTAGCAGATCCTGTCTGAGCGGTAGATGCCATGGGTCTTCTGATATTATTTCTTGAAGTTCTGGGTACCAAGCTCTTCTTGGCCCATCAGGAACCACGAGTATCGTTCTTACTCCTCGTTTTCTTATTATTCTCAGTACCTTTGGTATGAGAGGCAGAGGAGGGAATACATAAACCGACTGGTACACCCACGGTGTCATTAGAGCGTCCACAGCTATCGCCTGAGGGTCCCTTGACCTGGCGCAATATCTAGTTTTTTGTTTAGGCAGGACGCCATCATGTCCACCTGTGGCCTTTCCCAACGGTTTACCAACAGTTGGAAGACTTCTGGATGAAGTCCCCACTCTCCCGGGTGTCGGTCGTGTCTGCTGAGGAAGTCTGCTTCCCAGTTGTCCACTCCCGGAATGAACACTGCTGACAGTGCTAAGACGTGATTTTCCGCCCATCGGAGAATCCTTGTGGCTTCTGCCATCGCCATCCTGCTTCTTGTGCCGCCCTGTCGGTTTACATGGGCGACTGCCGTGATGTTGTCTGATTGGATCAGTACCGGCTGGTTTTGAAGCAGAGGCCTTGCCAGACTTAGGGCATTGTAAATGGCCCTCAGTTCCAGAATATTTATGTGTAGGGACGACTCCTGACTTGACCAAAGTCCTTGGAAATTTCTTCCCTGTGTGACTGCCCCCCAGCCTCGAAGGCTGGCATCCGTGGTTACCAGGACCAGTCCTGTATGCCGAATCTGCGGCCCTCTTGAAGATGAGCACTCTGCAGCCACCACAGTACAGATAACCCTGTCTCCAAGGACCAGGGTATCAGCCGATGCATCTGAAGATGCGATTCCGACCACTTGTCCAAGAGGTCCCACTGAAAGGTTCTTGCATGGAACCTGCCGAATGGAATTTTGCTTCGTAAGAAGCTACCATTTTTCCCAGGACTCGTGTGCAGTGATGCACCGATACCTGTTTTGGTTTCAGGAGGTCTCTGACTAGAGATGACAGCTCCTTGGCTTTCTCCTGCGGGAGAAACACTTTTTTTCTGTTCTGTGTCCAGAACCATCCCCAGGAACAGCAGGCGTGTGGTAGGAACCAGCTGTGACTTTGGAATGTATAGAATCCATCCGTGCTGTTGTAGCACTTCCCGAGATAGTGCTACTCCGACCAACAACTGCTCCATGGACCTCGCCTTTATAAGGAGATCGTCCAAGTACGGGATAATTAAAAACTCCCTTTTTTCGAAGGAGTATCATCATTTCTGCCATTACCTTGGTAAAGACCCTCGGTGCCGTGGACAGTCCAAACGGCAGTGTTTGGAATTGGTAATGGCAATCCTGTACCACAAATCTGAGGAACTCCTGGTGAGGATGGTAAATGGGGACATGTAGGTAAGCATCCTTGATGTCCAGGGATACCATGTAATCCCCCTCCTCCAGGCTTGCAATAACCGCCCTGAGCGATTCCATCTTGAACTTGAATTTTTTTATGTATGTGTTCAAGGATTTCAAATTTAAAATGGGTCTCACCGAACCGTCCGGTTTCGGTACCACAAACAGTGTGGAATAGTAACCCCGTCCTTGTTTAAGTAGGGGCACCTTGACTATCACCTGCTGGGAATACAGCTTGTGAATTGCCTCTAGCACAGCCTCCCTGCCTGAGGGAGTTGTCGGCAAGGCAGATTTGAGGAAACGGCGGGGGGGGGGAAGACGCCTCGAATTCCAGCCTGTACCCCTGAGATACTACTTGAAGGATCCAGGGATCCACCTGTGAGCGAGCCCACTGATCGCTGAAATTTTTGAGGCGGCCCCCCACCGTACCTGGCTACGCCTGTGGAGCCCCCGCGTCATGCGGTGGACTCAGAGGAAGCGGGGGAAGAATTTTGATTCTGGGAACTGGCTGACTGGTGCAGCTTTTTCCCTCTTCCCTTGTCTCTGTGCAGAAAGGAAGCGCCTTTGACCCGCTTGCTTTTCTGAAGCCGAAAGGACTGTACCTGATAATACAGTGCTTTCTTAGGCTGTGAGGAAACCTGAGGTAAAAATTTTTCTTCCCAGCTGTTGCTGTGGATACGAGGTCCCAGAGACCATCCCCAAACAATTCCTCACCCTTATAAGGCTCTATGTGCCTTTTAAAGTCAGCATCACCTGTCCAGTGTCGGGTCTCTAATACCCTCCTGACAGAATGGCCATTGCATTAATTCTGGATGCCAGCCGGCAAAATATCCCTCTGTGCATCCCTCATATATAAGACGACGACTTATGTTCGCAAAATAGTATCCCTGTTTGACAGGGTTACAGACCACGCTGCAGCAGCACTATCTGCAGGTCTCAGTCTAGTACCGGAGTGTGTAAATACAGACTTCAGGATAGCCTCCTGCTTTTTATCAGCAGGTACCTTCAAAGTGGCCGTATCCTAAGACGGCAGTGCCACCTTTTTTGACAAACGTGTGAGCGCCTTATCCACCCTAGGGGATATCTCCCAGCGTAACTTATCCTCTGGCGGGAAAAGGTACGCCATCAGTAACTTTTTAGAAATTACCAGTTTCTTATCGGGGGAACCCACGCTTTTTCACACTTCATTCACTCATTTGATGGGGGAACAAAACACTGCCTGCTTTTTCTCCCCAAACATAAAACCCTTTTTTAGTGGTACTTGGGTTAATATCAGAAATGTGTAACACATTTTTTATTGCCGGGATCATGTAACGGATGTTCCTAGTGGATTGTGTATATGTCTCAACCTCGTCGACACTGGAGTCAGACTCCGTGTCGACATCTGTGTCTGCCATCTGAGGGAGCGGGCGTTTTTGAGCCCCTGATGGCCTTTGAGACGCCTGGGCAGGCGCGGGCTGAGAAGCCGGCTGTCCCATAGCTGTTACGTCATCCAGCCTTTTATGTAAGGAGTTGACACTGTCGGTTTATACCTTCCACCTATCCATCCACTCTGGTGTCGGCCCACAGGGGGCGACATCCCATTTATCGGCATCTGCTCCGCCTCCACATAAGCCTCCTCATCAAACATGTCGACACAGCCGTACCGACACACCGCACACACACAGGGAATGCTCTGACTGAGGACAGGACCCCACACAGCCCTTTGGGGAGACAGAGAGAGAGTATGCCAGCACACACCAGAGCGCTATATAATGTAGGGATAAACACTATCACTGAGTGAATTTTCCCCAATAGCTGCTTGTATAAACAATATTGCGCCTAAATTTAGTGCCCCCCCTCTCTTTTTAACCCTTTGAGCCTGAAAACTACAGGGGAGAGCCTGGGGAGCTGTCTTCCAGCTACACTGTGAAGAGAAAATGGCGCCAGTGTGCCGAGGGAGATAGCTCCGCACTTTTCGCGGACTTTTCTCCCGCTTTTTTATGGATTCTGGCAGGGGTAATTATCACATATATAGCCTCTGGGGCTATATATTGTGATTATTTTGCCAGCCAAGGTGTTTTTATTGCTGCTCAGGGCGCCCCCCCCCCAGCGCCCTGCACCCTCAGTGACCGGAGTGTGAAGTGTGTATGAGGAGCAATAGCGCACAGCTGCAGTGCTGTGCGCTACCTTGGTGAAGACTGAAGTCTTCTGCCGCCGATTTTCCGGACCATCTTCATGCTTCTGGCTCTGTAAGGGGGACGGCGGCGCGGCTCCGGGAACGAACACCAAGGACGGGTCCTGCGGTCGATCCCTCTGGAGCTAATGGTGTCCAGTAGCCTAAGAAGCCCAAACTAGCTGCAAGCAGGTAGGTTCGCTTCTTCTCCCCTTAGTCCCTCGTTGCAGTGAGCCTGTTGCCAACAGGTCTCACTGTAAAATAAAAAACCTAACATATACTTTCTTTCTAGGAGCCCCTAGTGTGCATCCAGCTCGGCCGGGCACAGAAATCTAACTGAGGTCTGGAGGAGGGGCATAGAGGGAGGAGCCAGTGCACACCAGATAGTACCTAATCTTTCTTTTAGAGTGCCCAGTCTCCTGCGGAGCCCGTCTATTCCCCATGGTCCTTACGGAGTTCCCAGCATCCACTAGGACGTCAGAGAAAAAAAATTATTGTGGTAAAGTACCGTTTTTACCTCTAACATTAAGTGGAATTCCCCACTTAATGTTAGGCCATGGGATAAATGTATAAAGCTGCGAATTACGCATCAATAACACGGGTGTGGTATGTTAGGTAGAGAAGACTTAGGTCGACCACTATTGGTTGACAGTAAGTAGGTCGACAGGGACTCAAGACCGACCTGTACTAGGTCGTCATGAGAAAAGGTCGACATGAGTTTCTTTACTTTTTTTGGTGTCTTTTTCTCTGTACAGTGACCAGGAACCCCAATTAGTGCACCGTGTCCCCTCGCTTCGCTCGCCATGCTTCGGGCAAAGTCAGCGTTCCCAATTGTAGTCCACGTGGATCGTAAAGTATGAAAAAGTTCTAAAAATAAAAATAAAAAAGTGAAAAACTCATGTCGACCTTATGTCAAGTCGACCTAGAGTCCCGGTCAACCTTGAAACCATGTCGTCCTACTTACTGTCAACCAATAGTGGTCGACCTAAAGACCGGATCCCCAATAACACTGGCATTTTAAAAACAGCCTGAAAGATTGCAGAATATCTGCAGTTCTATAAATTTACCTCATAAGTCACTGACTTGCATCATTATTTTGTGTTTGCTGAGAACAGCATGTTGCAGGATACTGTAACACACCAACAAGGGTCCTTGTGATGAACTGGAGCTATGGTAACTATACTGAATTCTCCTATGATTGTACAAAAGAAAAAAAAATACTTTGGGCCTAATTCAGACTTGATCGCAACATCAAATTTGTTAGCTAATGGGCAAAACCATGTGCAGGTGGAGCAGATATAACATTTGCAGAGATAGTTAGATTTGGGTGGGTTATTTTGTTTCTGTGCAGAGTAAATACTGGCTGCTTTATTTTTACACTGCAATTTAGATTTCAGTTTGAACACACCTCACCCAAATCTAACTGCTGAATTTAGACAGAGCATCTCCCGTCCAAGGTTGATGTAGTCAGGATCCCAGCAGTCAGAAATCCTGACAGTGCAATCCCGACGGTTATAATGCTGACTGATCCTGGCAGTATTAGGGTTAGGGTTAGTTTAAGGGTCAGGTACTGTGGGGGGGGGGGGGGGGGGGGGGGGGGGGGTTAAGGTTAGACTGCAGGAGAAGATGGTTAGGGTTAGGCTGCAGGAGGGGTGGGTTACAATACTCATTGGGATCAGTCGACATTGTGACCATCGGGATTCTGACTACCGTCATTTCTTACCCAACCGCATCCAGGGACATAGCAAGCGGGTTGATCTAGTCACTACACATGATGCTACAGTCTCAGCCGAAGAAGCAACTGTCCAAAGAGGCCTCACATAGGTGGTCATTCCGAGTTGATCGCAGCCAGCAACTTTTTGCTGCTGCTGCGATCAACTAATCCCCGCCTATGGGGGGAGTGTATTTTAGCATAGCAGGCTGCGATCGCTTGTGCATCCCTGCTATGCTTAAAATTTTTCCTGCAAAACAAGACCAGCCCTGCAGCTACTTACCCAATGCGACGGATCCAGCAATGAAGGTCCCGGTCCTGACGTCAGACATCCGCCCCCCGTTCGCCTGGACACACCTGCTTTCTTCTTACGACTCCCCAAAAAACGGCCTCTAACGGTGAGTACCCGCCCCGGACCACCCCTCCGCTGTCAATCTTCTTTCCGTCCAGCGCTGCGTCTTTTCTTCACGCTAGGTGCTTCGTTGCCTGGCGACGTCAGTCACCAGGCAACGGCGCGTTCTGACCCGTTCGCACCGCAGCAAACAACTGCTACGTGCGAACAGGTCAGAATGACCCCCATAGACTCTTATTTTACTATCCTTGGAGTCTTTAATAACCCCCTCCTCTTCAAGAGATGTGCCGCAGTACTAGACATGCTCATCACAGATCCATACACTTTAGGGAAAATACACCATTTAAATACATCTTCATCAAAAAATTTAGACTGCTGTTTCTACAACTGTGGACCTTATTCAGCTTCAGTTGCAGTTTTGCTATTTTAGCAAAACTGCAACTGGCTGCAATCGCATGCTGTGGGACACCCAGCATGCAAATGCCTGGCATCACTGAACGGAGGATGCCCCCTGCCTCCGCAGCCAGGCTGCGAAGGCAGATACAGAGCCACCATTTTTCAGGTCATAGCGGCCGCGTCTGACATCATGTCGCATCGCCACCCCTGCTTGCCAATCAGGCAGAGGCGACCGCATCTCAATATGTGCGCATACTCAGTACAGCCGTTACGCGTGCGCACTGGGCATTAATAGTTCAGTATGCAATTACATCGCTGATGAATCCATACTGAATAAGGCCCTGTATCCACTCATTTAAGATCACTTATTTAACAGGCGGTTATGAAAAGTTATATACACAGCATGATATAGTAAGATGGCCACTTTATCCAATTCAAATTTCACAGGTGCATCCTCCATTTCTTCAGAGTCTGCACTAGAAACAATTTCCATATTATCTGAAGAATTCTCCTAAGAATGAGAACATCCATGTTCTTCCTCTGCCTGGGGTTAAGACCTTGGTCTTTTAACCCCTTTAGTATTTAGGTCTATGGGGGTCATTCAGAGTTGATCGCTCGCTAGCAGTTTTTAGCAGCTGTGCAAACGCATTGTCGCCGCCTACTGGGGAGTGTATTTTCGCTTTGCAGAAGTGCGAACGCTTGTGCAGCAGAGCGCCTGCAAAATCTTTTTGTGCAAAACAAGACCAGCCCTGTAGTTACTCTTCGTGTGCGTTGATTCTAACGACGGAGGGGCGGCTTTTGACGTCACACACCCGCCCAGCGAACGCCTGCGTTTTTTCTGCCACACCTACGTTTTTCTAAGAACTCCCTGAAAATGGTCAGTTCACACCCAGAAATGCCCACTTCATGTCAATCTTCCTGCGTTCGGCCGTGCGACAGGAATGTTCGTTAGACTCTGTGCAAACCCACGATGCTCATTGTACTTGTACGACTCGCCTGCGCATTGCGGTGCATGCGCAGAAATGCCGATTTTTAGCCTGATAACTGCAAACAACGGCAGCTAGCGATCAACTCGGAATGACCCCCAATATCTTCTTTATTAAACAATACCTGTGCCATCCAAGAAAAACATTCCTTAAGTCATACTTGCCTACTCTCCCGGAATGGCCGGGAGGCTCCCGAAAATCGGGTGGCCCACCCAGCCCCCTGGAAGGGTGGGCAAGCCTCCCATTTTTCTTGTCAGGCCCTTCACTCCCCCCCTCGGTCACCCCCAGCAGAGAACAAGTGGGAGGCCGAGGGGATCCGCTGACATGATTTGCGCTGAATCGCGTCATCGTAGCTCTGCCCCCCGCTATAGTGCCTAGTTTATCGGCACTGTATAGCGGGGGGGGGGGGGGGGCGCGGAGCCACGTTGACGCGATCGTGATGTCACACCCCCCGGACTGCCCACTGCCCCGTCGTTATGCCCCTCAGATGGCCCATCATGCCGCCGCCCACGCCCCCATGTGCCTACAACGAGGAGGGGGCAGCAGGGTAGGCAAGTATGCCTTAAGTTGTTCTGGAGACTGAATATGAACCGTTTAAAGGCAGGAGACACATTTCCGTCCTTTGCTTGAAATAACTGAAAATCACGTCTTCTTCCCAGCAAACCTACAACCAGACTTAGAAAAGTAGCATATTACTATGGGCCTAATTCAGATCTGATCACAGCAGCAAATTTGTTAGCTAATGGGCAAAACCATGTGCACTGCAGAGGGGACAGATATAACATGTACAGAGAGAGTTAGATTTGGATGGGTTATATTGTTTCTGTGCAGGGTAAATACTGGATGCTTTATTTTTACACTGCAATTTAGATTTCAGTTTGAACACATCACACCCAAATCTAATAGGCCCTACACACTGAGCGATTTGACTGCAAAATATTAACAATCTCGTTCATTAATGAACGAGATAACGTTCATATCGTGGAGTGTGGAGGCAACAGTGATGAACGATGCGCGGCCCCGCGCTTGTTCATCGCTGGTGCCCCGTCGGCTGTGCATGCAGGCCATATTTGCCTGCACTTCTGTGGAGCAGGGTGACTGGGGGGAGTGAAGAAACGTCACCCCCCCGCCGCGTATCGCCGTGTCTGTAAGGCCCCTAACTCTCTCTGCACATGTTATCTGTCCACCCTGCAGTGCACCTGGTTTTGCCCATTAGAGAACAAATTTGGTGCTGCGAATAGATCTCAATTAGGCCCAATGTTTCTAACTTTTAGGGGCATGGACAGAACATGGTCTTTTGGATGTGGGAGTTTCAAGCCTTTTTAACTGCTCAATACACCAGACTACAAATACCGAGGTTGCTATCCTGTTCTTAGGTTCAGCAGCATAATGGGTGTGTTCCCGGACCTTAAAGAGAGAGATGGTAAGATGCTATATACTTACTGTGAGACAAAAACCACACTACCTGTTGGCACGGTATCCGGTCTCTAGGTCGACCACACTTAGGTCGACATGACAAAAGGTTGACATGAGTTTTTCACAATTTTGTTTCATTTTTTTTTTTTTTTCATACTTTACGATCCAGCGGAGCGAGGCACCTTGCCCGAAGCAAGGCGAGCGAAATGAGCAATGCGAGGGGACACGGTGCACTAATTGGGGTTCCCGGTCACTCTACGGTGAAAACGACACCCAAAACGTAAAAGAAAACAAAAACTCATGTCGACCTAATGCTTGTGTCGACCTAGACACTGTCGACCCTATGATCCACACCCGTTTGCACTACCTAGAGGCAGGATAAGAAATTAGGTGCTCTTATTATAATCCCCCTTCAGAGGGAATGCTTACAACTACCTCTCTAATATGGAGCTTAATTAATGGCTTACTGGAGAAGAACTACTACTATTAGAGGTTCCAAATATTATCAAAAATTAAAGCAGTCACAACAATTATTACCAAGGGAAAGCAGATATTGTTTATTGCTAACGACGCACATATTAAATCTAATTGTCATCCAATTGGACATTGCTTACCTCCGAGACTTTGTTAGGGGAATAACTTTGGAACGGACTCCCTAACACTGTCTTCATCAAATTCCTGGCTGTTTGGGTAACTCAAAACCATTTTTCTGTATGAATTTTTTAACTTATGGTGTATCCATTTTTAAATTTGAAGCATATATAAATTGTGTTATTATTAGATACATCATCATTGTTGTCATATTGATAAAATATAGCGCAGCCTCAACCTTGCTTTTGATAATCCATTGTGGGAGTGACTTCCCTTTTCCTAGAGGCCGCTGCAAAGCGCCCAAGTACCCTTGGGTAACCAATTTTCTTACCCTTATCCAAAATGCTTGGGACCAGAAGTATTTTGGATATCTGAATTTTCCGTATTATGGAATAATTGCATACAATAATGAGATATCATGGGGATGGGACCTAAGTCTAAGCACAGAATGCATTTATGTTACATATACACCTTATACACACACAGCCTGAAGGTCATTGTAGTCAATATTTTTAATAAATTTGTGCATTAAACAAAGTGTGTGTATATTCACACAATTCATTTATATTTCATATACACCTTATACACACAGCCTGAAGGTAGTTCAATACAATATTTTTAATAACTTTGTGTATTAAACAAAGTTTGTGTACATTGAGTCATCATAAAACAAAGGTTTCACTATCTCACTCAAAAAAAAATCCGTATTTCGGAATATTTGGATATGGGATACTCAACTTGTATTTCCAAAACAGAGCTAATTTTATATTTCTACCGGCCAATAGTAATTACCAACCTGATATCTCTATCACTGTTGACAACTGGACAATCAATCCTACCCAACAAGCTCGCTTCCTAAGCGTTATATTGACTCTGAACTGTCCTTTTGTTCTCCACATCTGTCTCCAAATCATGTTAACTGCATCTAACAAATATATGTAAAATATGACCATACCATACACAAGACACTGCAAAAACTCTAATCCATGCTCTCATTATCTCCCGCATTGATTATTGCAATAGTCTTCTTACTGGTCAAAAAGAGACTATCACCAGTACAATCCATTCTGAATGCAGCTGCTAATTTTCCTCGCTCGACATTCATCGTCTGCAGATCCATTCTGTCAGTCCCTCCATTGATTATCTGTAGTCTACAGTATTCAATATAAAAACGAGATTTTGGTACTCACCGATAAATCCTTTTCTTGGAGTCCATTGGGGAACGCTGGGATAGCTGTAATACAGTGGGGTATAGACGGGGCCCACGTAGCCAATGCACTTTTAAAAATCTATGAGTGTGTAGTCTCCTCCCCTCTATGCCCCCTCCCCTAGCCCAGTCTAGAAAACTGTGCCTGAAGAGAGAGAGGATCAGAAGTGAATAAGAGGAGGAAGAAACTAGAACTAAAAGGAGAAAAAACCCCAACAGTAAAAACTGGAACATGAACAACAATTGGGACCAGAAACTATGTTAAACCAGCTACAATGTAAGCTAGAACATCAAAATCAAAACACACCTCAATAACTTACTGCGTACAGGGAAAGGAAAAGATAAACAGCACAGTGGTGGGCGCCCAGCGGTACCTATGGACTCCAAGAAAAGGATTTATCGTGGGTACCAAAAACCTGTTTTATTTGTCATCCATAGGGGACGCTGGGATGGCTGTATTACAGTGGGGATGTCCCAAAGCTGCCCTCACAGGCGGGAGAGTGCTGTTGACCCTGTAAGACTGAACGGCCGAACTGAGAGACCGACGCTGCAAAAGTATGAAAACGATAAAACTCGATAAAAGTATGTTTTCCTGACCAAGTAGCCGCTCGACACAATTGTAAAGCAGAGACCCCCTGGGCAGCCGCCCAGGAAGAGCCGACCGACCTTGTGGAGTGCGCTGTTCTGATGAAACAGCCCCGGTATTGAGGCTGAGAAACGCGTCAAGCATCCCGCCCGGCAATCTGCCCGTCATCCTGCTGGCCACTTCCACTAAAGCGGCTCACATCCAGCAGCACGTCCCGGACGGTTTTCAACGATTAATTCACCGCCCGGCACCCTGCACGGCACACTGCTGACAGCTACAGAGACACAGGACACAAGCCGTCTCTGACAACCTCCTAACAATTACTGAGAGGGAGCGGTCGGGTCTCTACATCCACACTACGGAGAAAGTCTTCACAGTCACCCACAGCTCCGGTCAGACCGTTCTTGGCTTCAGTGCTATTAAGTGGGTAGCCGGCGCATACAGCTACTATACGATCAATTGCACTGGTTGAGGCTGGGGTAAGCATAATTAACAGACTGCCAAATAGCATTCATAGAATAAATATACAAAATAAATTACCCCCTGCTAAGCCTCTTAAGTTCTGTTTAAATATCACCGGAGCATTAGAGGTGCTAATAATCCACATAAAGAACGGAGTGGAATTCTTAACTGTGAACTTTGTCAATTTCCTTATTATTGATGGATTTTTACATATACTTTTAGAATTATCCCATGGACCCTTCTGTCCAGTGAATACACGTGTGGAGTTTCATACAAAATAATCTGGTCTATTGCAGAGTGTCACATTACGTCATTCCAAACATTAATGGATACATTGATTTTAGGAGCATTTTGCTAGTGAGTTATATTAAATTGTTACAGAGTTTTGTGCATGTTACTAAGAAGGTTTACATGTTTTTAGTCACAGGATGTCTATTTTCATCTATTAATACATTTTGAATTTTTTAAAATAAATAATATTGATTATGACAGCGCTTCATTGTGTTTGTTATTCAGTTTCTGGGTTTTTTTGAGGCTCAGCACCTCAATTTGTGAAGCGGCAGTCATTTCCGATTAGTTGTCTCATAGCCAGCTTACTAGCGCCCCCTTGTTTTTGTGTTCTTGGATTTGTTATAGAAGAGGTAATGGTCGTGAGGAAGACAGATAACCCTGACGAATGACAGACTTAATCTACCTAGCAGGATTCTGCTTAGAGGCAGACAAGCCCAATTTATTTGCATCATACAAAACAAAATGGGAGTCCGCCTTTCACAGACGAGCAGTCTTCTTGACATAGATGCGAAGAGCCTGCACCACATACAAACTCCTTGTAAAAGGAGAATCCTCTTGTAAAGCTGGTACTACAATCGGTTGATTGACATGGAAAGCAGAGACTACCTTTGGTAAAAAAGCTTGGCGGGTACGTAATTCCGCCCTATCTTCACGAAAAAATAAGATTTTACTTACCGATAAATCTATTTCTCGTAGTCCGTAGTGGATGCTGGGACTCCGTCAGGACCATGGGGAATAGCGGCTCCGCAGGAGACAGGGCACAAAATTTAAAAGTTTGACCACTAGGTGGTGTGTACTGGCTCCTCCCCCTATGACCCTCCTCCAAGCCTCAGTTAGGATACTGTGCCCGGACGAGCGTACACAATAAGGAAGGATTTTGAATCCCGGGTAAGACTCATACCAGCCACACCAATCACACCGTACAACTTGTGATCTGAACCCAGTTAACAGTATGACAAACGTAGGAGCCTCTGAACAGACGGCTCACAACAATAACAACCCGATTTTTTTGTAACAATAACTATGTACAAGTATTGCAGACAATCCGCACTTGGGATGGGCGCCCAGCATCCACTACGGACTACGAGAAATAGATTTATCGGTAAGTAAAATCTTATTTTCTCTGACGTCCTAGTGGATGCTGGGACTCCGTCAGGACCATGGGGATTATACCAAAGCTCCCAAACGGGCGGGAGAGTGCGGATGACTCTGCAGCACCGAATGAGAGAACTCCAGGTCCTCCTTAGCCAGGGTATCAAATTTGTAGAATTTTACAAACGTGTTCTCCCCTGACCACGTAGCTGCTCGGCAGAGTTGTAATGCCGAGACCCCTCGGGCAGCCGCCCAAGATGAGCCCACCTTCCTTGTGGAATGGGCCTTGACAGATTTAGGCTGTGGCAGGCCTGCCACAGAATGTGCAAGTTGAATTGTGCTACAAATCCAACGAGCAATCGTCTGCTTAGAAGCAGGAGCACCCAGCTTGTTGGGTGCATACAGTATAAACAGCGAGTCAGATTTTCTGACTCCAGCCGTCCTTGAAATATATATTTTCAATGCTCTGACAACGTCCAGCAACTTGGAATCCTCCAAACCGCTAGTAGCCGCAGGCACCACAATAGGCTGGTTCAGGTGAAACGCTGAAACCACCTTAGGCAGAAAGTGAGGACGCATCCGCAGTTCTGCCCTGTCCGAATGGAAAATCAGATATGGGCTTTTATACGATAAAGCCGCCAATTCTGACACTCTCCTGGCTGAAGCCAGGGCCAGTAGCATGGTTACTTTCCATGTAAGATATTTCAAATCCACCGATTTGAGTGGCTCAAACCAATGGGATTTGAGAAAATCCAAAACTACATTAAGATCCAATGGTGCCACTGGGGGCACAACCGGGGGCTGTATATGTAGTACTCCTTTTACAAAAGTCTGGACTTCAGGAACTGAAGCCAATTCTTTCTGGAAGAAAATCGACAGGGCCGAAATTTGAACCTTAATGGACCCTAATTTGAGGCCCATAGACAATCCTGTTTGCAGGAAATGTAGGAATCGACCCAGTTGAAATTCCTCCGTCGGGGCCTTCCTGGCCTCACACCACGCAACATTTTCTCCAAATGCGGTGATAATGTTGTGCAGTCACCTCCTTCCTGGCTTTTACCAGGGTAGGGATGACCTCTTCCGGAATGCCTTTTTCCCTTAGGATTCGGCGTTCAACCGCCATGCCGTCAAACGCAGCCGCGGTAAGTCTTGGAATAGACACGGTCCCTGCTGAAGCAGGTCCCGTCTTAGAGGTAGAGGCCACGGATCTTCCGTGAGCATCTCCTGAAGTTCCGGGTACCAAGTTCTTCTTGGCCAATCCGGAGCCACGAGTATCGTTCTTACTCCCCTTTGCCGTATAATTCTCAGTACTTTTGGTATGAGAGGCAGAGGAGGAAACACATACACTGACTGGTACACCCATGGTGTTACCAGAGCGTCTACAGCTATTGCCTGAGGGTCTCTTGACCTGGCGCAATACCTGTCCAGTTTTTTGTTGAGGCGGGACGCCATCATGTCCACCATTGGTCTTTCCCAATGGACCACAATCATGTGGAAGACTTCTGGATGAAGTCCCCACTCTCCCGGGTGCAGATCGTGTCTGCTGAGGAAGTCTGCTTCCCAGTTGTCCACTCCCGGGATGAACACAGCTGACAGTGCTAACACATGATTTTCTGCCCAGCGGAGAATCCTTGCAGCTTCTGCCATTGCCCTCCTGCTTCTTGTGCCGCCCTGTCTGTTTACGTGGGCGACTGCCGTGATGTTGTCCGACTGAATCAACACCGGCTGACCCTGAAGCAGAGGTTTTGCCAGGCTTAGAGCATTGTAGATTGCTCTTAGCTCCAGTATATTTATGTGAAGAGACGTCTCCAGGCTTGACCACACGCCCTGGAAGTTTCTTCCCTGTGTGACCGCTCCCCAGCCTCTCAGGCTGGCATCCGTGGTCACTAGGACCCAGTTCTGTATGCCGAATCTGCGGCCCTCTAACAGATGAGCACTCTGCAACCACCATAGCAGAGACACTCTTGTCCTTGTGGACAATTTTATCCGCTGATGCATCTGCAGATGCGATCCGGACCATTTGTCAAGCAGATCCCACTGAAAAGTTCGTGCATGGAATCTGCCGAATGGAATCGCTTCGTAAGAAGCTACCATTTTTCCCAGGACTCTTGTGCATTGATGCACAGATACTTTTCCTGGTTTTAGGAGGTTCCTGACTAGATCGGATAACTCCCTGGCTTTCTCCTCCGGAAGAAATACCTTTTTCTGAACAGTGTCCAGAATCATCCCTAGGAACAACAGACGTGTCGTCGGGATCAGTTGGGATTTTGGAAAATTCAGAATCCACCCGTGTTGTTGGAGCACTACTTGGGTTAGTGCTACTCCGACCTCCAGCTGTTCTCTGGATCTTGCCCTTATCAGGAGATCGTCCAAGTAAGGGATAATTAAGACGCCTTCTCTTCGAAGAAGGATCATCATTTCGGCCATTACCTTGGTAAAGACCCGGGGTGCCGTGGACAATCCAAACGGCAGCGTCTGAAACTGATAATGACAGTTTTGGACCACGAACCTGAGGTACCCTTGGTGTGAAGGACAAATTGGAACATGAAGGTAAGCATCCTTGATGTCCAAGGACACCATAAAATCCCCTTCTTCCAGATTCGCTATCACTGCTCTGAGTGACTCCATCTTGAACTTGAATTTTTGTATGTACAGGTTCAGAGATTTTAGATTTAGAATCGGTCTTACCGAGCCGTCCGGCTTCGGTACCACAAATAGCGTGGAGTAATACCCCTGTCCCTGTTGTAGGAGGGGTACCTTGACTATCACCTGCTGAGAATACAGCTTGTGAATGGCCTCCAATACCGTCGCCCTGTCGGAGGGAGACGTTTGCAAAGCAGACTTTATGTTCTTATAGGAACGAAAAGACTGCGGCTGAAAAGCCTGCGGCTTTTTCTGCTGGGAGGTGACCTGGGGTAAAAAGGTGGATTTTCCGGCCGTTGCCGTGGCCACCAGATCCGATAGACCGACCCCAAATAATTCCTCCCCCTTAAAACGGCAATACTTCCATATGTCGTTTGGAATCCGCATCACCTGACCACTGGCGCGTCCATAAACTTCTTCTGGCAGATATGGACATCGCACTTACTCTTGATGCCAGAGTGCAAATATCTGTCTGTGCATCTCGCATATAAAGAAATGCATCCTTTAACTCCTCTATAGTCCGTAAAATACTGTCCCTATCCAGGGTATCAATATTTTCAGACAGTGACTCAGACCAAGCCACGCCAGCACTGCACATCCAGGCTGAGGCGATTGCTGGTCTCAGTATAACACCCGTATGTGTGTATATACTTTTTAATGTATTCTCCAGCCTCCTATCAGCTGGATCCTTGAGGGCGGCCGTATCAGGAGACGGTAACGCCACTTGCTTTGATAAGCGTGTGAGCGCCAGATCCACCCTAGGAGGTGTTTCCCAGCGCGCCCTAACCTCTGGCGGGAAAGGGTATAATGCCAATAACTTCTTTGAAATTAGCAGTTTTCTATCTGGGGTAACCCACGCTTCATCACACACTTCATTCAGTTCCTCTGATTCAGGAAAAACTATCGGTAGTTTTTTCACACCCCACATAATACCCCTTTTTGTGGTACTTGCAGTATCAGAGATATGCAAAGCCTCCTTCATTGCCGTGATCATATAACGTGTGGCCCTACTGGAAAATACGTTTGTTTCTTCACCGTCGACATTGGATTCAGTGTCAGTGTCTGGGTCTGTGTCGACCGACTGAGGTAAAGGGCGTTTTACAGCCCCTGACGGTGTCTGAGACGCCTGGACAGGTACTAACTGGTTTGCCGGCTGTCTCATGTCGTCAACCGACTTTTGTAGCGTGCTGACACTATCCCGTAATTCCATAAACAAAGCCATCCATTCTGGTGTCGACTCCCTAGGGGGTGACATCACCATTACAGGCAATTGCTCCGCCTCCACGCCAACATCGTCCTCATACATGTCGACACACACGTACCGACACACAGCAGACACACAGGGAATGCTCTGATAGAAGACAGGACCCCACTAGCCCTTTGGGGAGACAGAGGGAGAGTTTGCCAGCACACACCCAAGCGCTATAAATATATATAGGGACAACCTTAATAAGTGTGTTCCCTTTATAGCAGCTCAAATATTATAAATATCGCCAATAAGTGCCCCCCCTCTCTGTTTTTACCCTGTTTCTGTAGTGCAGTGCAGGGGAGAGTCCTGGGAGCCTTCCTCGCAGCGGAGCTGGGCAGGAAAATGGCGCTGTGTGCTGAGGAGAATAGGCCCCGCACCCTTTTCGGCGGGCTTCTTCTCCCGGTTTTTTTGGAACCTGGCAGGGGTTAAATACATCCATATAGCCCCAGGGGCTATATGTGATATATTTTAGCCAGAATAGGTATATTACATTGCTGCCCAGGGCGCCCCCCCCAGCGCCCTGCACCCTCAGTGACCGCTGGTGTGAAGTGTGCGGAGAGCAATGGCGCACAGCTGCAGTGCTGTGCGCTACCTCATGAAGACTGAGACGTCTTCTGCCGCCGGTTTCTGGACCTCTTCTCTATTCGGCATCTGCAAGGGGGTCGGCGGCGCGGCTCCGGTGACCCATCCAGGCTGTACCTGTGATCGTCCCTCTGGAGCTAGTGTCCAGTAGCCTAAGAAGCAAATCCATCCTGCACGCAGGTGAGTTCACTTCTTCTCCCCTAAGTCCCTCGTTGCAGTGAGCCTGTTGCCAGCAGGACTCACTGAAAATAAAAAACCTAACAAACTTTTTCTAAGCAGCTCTTTAGGAGAGCCACCTAGATTGCACCCTGCTCGGACGGGCACAAAAACCTAACTGAGGCTTGGAGGAGGGTCATAGGGGGAGGAGCCAGTACACACCACCTAGTGGTCAAACTTTTAAATTTTGTGCCCTGTCTCCTGCGGAGCCGCTATTCCCCATGGTCCTGACGGAGTCCCAGCATCCACTAGGACGTCAGAGAAATTATATATGGAGAACGGCAAGACATAGCTCCCAATGCGGAAACCCTCCTAGCCGAAGCCAGAGCCAAGAGAAGCACCACGTTCGGGGAGAGAAATTTTAGGTCCGTAGATTTCAAAGGTTCAAATAAAGGAGACTGAAGGAAGTCTAAAACGAAGGGTAGATCCCATGGAGCCGTAGGAGGAATAAAAAGGGGGTTACAACCGCAAGACTCCCTGTAGAAAAGTCTGTACTTCCGGAACAGAAGCCAAACGTTAGAAAAATATCAACAACGCAGACACCTGTATCTTTAAAAAGCCCAGACGCAAACCAGCGTCTAAACCTGACTGTAGGAAACTGAGAAGACATCCTAAATTAAACATTACCGCAGACATCCGGCGGCAGTCACACCAAGAAATATAGGCTTTCCAAATGCGGTAGTAATGTTGTGAAGCGACTTCCTTTCGTGCACGCAGCATAGTCGGGATTACCGAAGCCAGGATACCCCTTCTTCTCAACAGCGCCTTCTCAACATCCACACCGTTCAACGTAGCCGCTGTAAGTTCGGATCAACAGAAGCAGATCTTCTCATAGAGGCAGATGAAATGGCTCGTCGACGAGAAGTGATAGAAGGTTTGCATACCACGCCCTGCGTGGCCAATCCGGAGCCACCAGGATTACAGTCACGTCGTCTTCTTTCAGTCGTTTGAAGAGACGCGGAAGTAGAAGAAATGGTGGAAACAAGCACGCCATCCGAAACCCCCAAGGAGCTGTCAAAGCGCCGACCGCCACCGCGTCCGGATCCCTGGTCCTGGAGTAATAGCGCGGCAGTTTCTTGTTGTGTCGAGACGCCATGAGATCTACCTGAGGCATCCCCAACGGGGGTGAAGAGCCCATTCTCCTGGATGCAGATCCTGTCTGCTTAGAAAATCTGCCTCCCTGTTGTCCACTCCCAGTATGAAGATGGCCGAGTACCAGAAGATTTCTCTCTGACCAAGTGAGGATTCGGGATATCTCCCTCATCGCCGATCTGCTCTTTGGGGGTAATTCTGAGTTGATCGCAGCAGTAAGTTTGTTAGCAATTGGGCAAAACCATGTTCACTGCAGGGGAGGCAGATATAACATGTGCAGAGAGAGATAGATTTGGGTGTGGTGAATTAAATCTGCAATCTAAATTGCAGTGTAAAAATAAAGCAGCCAGTATTTGCCTGCACAGAAACAAAATAACCCACCCAAATCTAACTCTCTCTGCAAATATTATATCTGCCCCCCCTGCAGTGCACATGGTTTTGCCCAACTGCTAAAAAATGTCCTGCTGCGATCAACTTGGAATTACCCCCTTTGTACCTCCCTGTCGGTTTATGTATCCCACTGCCGTGACTTTGTCTGATTGCACCTGCACAGCCTGTCCCCTTAGGATCGGAAAAGCTTGACAGAGAGCACTGTAGATCGCTCGTAATTCCAAGATATTGATGGGCAGGAAGGACTCCTGGTTGGACCAACGACCCTGAAACTGGTGGTCTAAGGTCACTGCACCCCAACCCCAGAGACTTCATCTGTCGTCAAGAGTACCCAATTCTGAGGCTCGAAGGAACGGCCCCGCCAGCAGATGAGCAGTCTGCAACCATCACATTAGCGATATCCTCACCTGTGGGGACAGGCGAACCAACCTGTGCATGTACAGATGCAATCCCGACCACTTGGATATGAGGTCCAGCTGGAATGTCCTGGAGCGGAATCTGCCGTACTGAATTGCCTTGAAGGAGGCCACCATCTTGCCTAGCAGATGAATACAAAGATGAATGGTGGGAGTCGGCAGGGTTGCAGGACCTGTCAAACTAAATCCTGAATTGTCCTGACCTTGTCCAAGGGCAGAAATTTTCGCTGTTCTTCTGTGTCCGGGATCATTCCCAGGAACAACAATCTTTGCGTCGGTTCCAGATGAGACGTTTGAAAATTTAGAATCCAACCGTGCTGTAGTAGGAGGACTTGCGTCAGGGAAATGTTCTGTAAGAGCGCCTCCCTGGAAGGAGCCTTTATGAGCAGGTCGTCCAGATAAGGAACCATATTCACCCCTTGGGTCCTCAGTTGACTCATCATTTCTGCCATCACCTTCGTGAACACTCGCGGGGCTGAAGACAGTCCGAATGGCAGAGCCTGAAATTGATAATGACAATTTTGAAGGGCAAACTGAAGGAAGGCTTGGTGTGGGGTCCAAATTGGAATGTGAAGGTAGATATCTTTTATATCTAGGGATACCAAGAACTCCTTGCTTTCCAAACCCGCATTCACTGCCCGCAGAGATTCCATCTTGAACTTGAAAATTTTTAGATAGGCGTTCAGGGACATCAGATTCAAAATTGGCCTGACCGAGCAGTCCGGCTTCGGGACCACAAATAAGTTGGAGTAAAACCCCTTCTTCAGCTGCTGAGGTGGGACCGCAACAATTACATCTGCTTGTAGTAACCTGTAAATGTCACTTTGCAGAATTACCTGTTTTTCCTGTGAAACTGGTAAACCTGAGGTAAAAAACCGAGGTTGTGGTTGCGTCTCGAACTCTATTTTGTACCCCTGAGTAATGAGATCCCTTTCCCAGGCACCTTGAGAGCTCAGTTTCCAAACATGACAGAACTTTGAGACATGCACCCACTCCAGGATCCCCCAGGTGAGATGGTAAACTGTCATGCGGCAGGCTTTGCAGGAGGCTTTGGATCCTGCTGGAGGGTGGTTGTGGCACGGCCCCGTCCCTTGGCTCCCCTGTTAGCCGTTGAGGCTCCTCTTCCGTGGCCTCTATATCTTGTAGGTGATCGAAAGGAAGGTCCCGTGTAAGGACGTCTCTGAGGAGGAGCTGCTGAAGGAAGATAGATAGACTTACCTCCCGTAGCCTTTGAAATCCACTTATCAAGCTCTTCTTCAAAAAGAGCCACTCCATCAAAAGGTAAACCCTCAACACCTCGTTTGGATTCCGTATCAGCCAACCACTTTTGGAGCCAGAGAGCCCTCCGAGTTGATACCACCATTGCTGAAATTCTAGAGTTTAGCAAGCCTATTTCTCTGGATGCTTCACGGAGATATACAGCTGACTCTTGTATGTGTTTTGCTAATACCACTAACTCATCTGTGGGAAGGGCCTCCTGAATCCCCGAAACTAATTTCTGAGCCCAGGCTTCAACGGCCCTATTTACCCAGCAACCAACAATGGCCAATCGAAGTGTTACCCCTGCCACCGTGCAAATTGACTTTAAGGTGTTCTCTAGTTTACGGTCCGACGCTTCCTTAAGGGAGGCAGCCCCCAGGACTGGAAGAACAATCTTCTTGGATAACCTCAAAACAGATGGATCCACTGTAGGTGGATTTTCCCACTTCCATCTGTTATCCATTGGAAATGGATAAGAGGCAAAAATTCTCTTAGGAATTTTAAACTTCTTATCTGGATGAGACCAAGCCTCCTCAAATAAAAAGTGTCTAATTCCTGTGCTACTGGAAACGACACCGAGGATAGTTGCTTTGGTCCAAAATATGAGGGTTGAGTAGGACGTGGCTCAGGGTCTGGTATTTGTAAAACATCTTTTACTGCTAGGATAAGTGCCTCAATCCCTTGAGACGCAGAATCGGATTTTTGCTGAGGATACTCCTCTTCTGATTCCTGAATAAAGTCTCCTTCCTCCAGTGCTAGCATCTTCTCATCAGATTCGTCTGATTGTAGTATCGCAGGTAACTGCCTTTTCTGAGCCGCCTGTTTAGAGGGAAGAGAAGATTTTTGTGTATAACTTATAGCCGAAGCTAAACTTTCCACAGATTTACCCAAAGTCTGAGCCCACGCAGGTTTAAGCGCCTGTCGTAATGATTCTTTATCCTGTCTGGCAGCCGCCAGTTCCAATGATAAATCCGACACCACCCCTGTTAAAAGAGATAACCATGCTGGGGCAGTCTCCTGTGCTACAGGAGCCGACTGCAATGTAGACTCCCCTAAGCACAGCTCACAGTACAATGAGACCTCAGATGAGGTCTGAGCAAATTTGTTTCCACAATTTTTGCAAGAAACTAATTTCCGTGAACCTTTAGAGGCTGTTTTGTTAGCCATGTTCCAAACTCGCTGCAGAGATAAGGGGAAAAAAAAAAAAAAAAAAAAAAGAGAAAAAGAGCGCAGAAGGGAGGAGTGCACACTAATTTCTATATCAGTAACACTGTATGTTAGTCCTATTAAACAGGCTAAAACAACCTAATAACCTCCTCATACTAGCCCCACTGTAAGAACCTTACCTGGGGACTGTTGCAGGCTCTCAGACACTGGCAGCCTTCAGTGAAACGGTCTTCAACGGCCATCCTAATACAGTGGTGACCGCTGTTGTAATATGCCGCTCCCACTGTGAAGGGACCTGGTTTATGCGGTAACTCGGCCCCTCTCCCTCACGGAGCTGCTCTGGTGCCCCACTGTGCGCTGGGGGCTGTAGTCTCCCACTATAGTCTCAACGCTGCCCACCGCCGATTCCGCTGCTTCTTCAGCCGGCTAGCCGGTGGCGGCGGACTGCGGGTGCTCCTGTGGCTAGCCCTCCTAGGGCTGCCAAGGAGTTCCCCCGGAACAGTTTCCTGCAGTCAGGGACCCGGGCGCCAAACCTGCAGGGTAGGAACGGGTCCCTCCAGAAGCTCCATCGTAGCAGGGAGACAGGGGCCATCATTGCTCTGTGGCCATATCATGAAGCCCACCAAGAACCTTTGCAATCTGGTGGAAAACTATGCAACAGATGGCACCTATCCTAGTGTACAAATATCTATTTCCATATAGAATGTAAGCTTGCAAGCAGGGATTTCCTACCTCTATGACTGTTATTACCCAGTTTTGTTTTATCATTGTTTCCAATTGTAAAGCGCAACGGAATTTGCTGCACTATGGCCCTCATTCCGAGTTGGTCGCTCGCTAGCTGCTTTTAGCAGCATTGCACACGCTAGGCCGCCGCCCTCTGGGAGTGTATCTTAGAATAGCGAACGAAAAATTAGCAAAACTGCTACTAAATAATTCTTTGCAGTTTCTGAGTAGCTCCAGACCTACTCACAGATTGCGATCAGCTCAGTCTGTTTAGTTCCTGGTTTGACGTCACAAACACGCCCTGCGTTCGGCCAGCCACTCCCCCTTTTTCTCCAGACACTCCCGCGTTTTTCCCTGACACGCCTGCGTTTTTTTGCAAACGCCGGGAAAACGCTGAGTTGCCGCCCAGACACGCCCCTTTCCTGTCAATCATTTACCGAACAGCAGTGCGACTGAAAAGCGCCGCAGAAGCCACATAAAAACTGCTAAGTTTTGTGTTAAATAACTAAGCGCATGCGCCCTGCGTGCCTTGCGCATGTGCAATTTGCAACAAATCGCAGCATAGAGAAAATAGGCAACGAGCGAACAACTCGGACCCCCTATGTAAGAAACTGTAAATAAATAAATGTAGACATCTCAAATCACTGCATATCACTTTATATTTTAACCTTCCATACTGTTGGATAACAAATCCGGTGGACTGATGGAGTCTCGCCATCAATGTGTGCGATTTTATACAGACCCAAATAAAAAGCTGTATGAATAAGTTTACCCCTAAGAGTTTGGAGGAGAAGTGCAGGGAAGTAAAACGGACACCACTGACCTTTGATGCTCAGATCATTAAAGCTTATGTAAATCCTTTAGGTACATTAATATATAGGAAAACAATACTGTTCATTACTGAGTGGAACAATATATAATAAACAACTGAAGTGTTTATACATAATTAAACATGTCTACCATCCTCTCACTGCTACGCTACACTTGACCATGGAGGGAGGTTGTTCTGTAACTAAAAAAGCAGACAGTGGACTGATAGGTACACCTGCGCTACAAAAATAAACTTTGTGTATTGGTTGAATGATGCTCAAGGTCAGTGCCATTGATGAAGTAGCAACACAGCCTCAGATTTTGAACCTATATTAGGACACGGTCCTCAATATGTGGGAAGAGTTACACCAGTCCATGATGGAGTGGGAAAGTAAAGCTGGTCAAACGTTAGGACGATTTTCTGTATCAATGCACAATTTTGACACCTCATACGATGCATTGTGTGCACATCGTGCATTTTTGGGGTATGATTATGATGCAATGCGCAGTCCCGAGGGTCGAATGTCGCATCGTCTGATCATATGTATGGCACATATGATCAGGCAATCTGGGTAGGGGTGAATTAAAGGTCGTACGATAGATCATGAGGTACAAACTCTGACCTTACCATATTGTACGCCGGTGCACTGCAGGGGAAAATCTGTGATGACTTGCCATACATCAGGACGACCAGCATTGGATGCAAGAATAATACTTTACTGTTTAATAGCTGCAATGGTATATGCCACGTTAGCAATGAACAAAATATTTAACTAGTTACCTGCCCGACAAAATGATGGAATAACATAACAGTAATGTAAGCGAAGGCAGCAGTGCGCGCCAGAATGGAACAACACTTGAATTGATCAGTCGAGCGCCATCTAGTGGCTGCCAGTGGGCAGAGCACTTGAATTCCCCCCATAGAGGTTAGCAGCATTAGCCTTTTATTAAATAGGATGTTCATGGAACCGATCAGATTTTAAAATTAAAATCTTAGAGAGGGGGGGGGGGGGGGGGGGGGCTGGTTCATTGCTTAAAAGGTCACAGGGGTATAGTTACCAAACTCGAGGTTTTCTGTGGTTTTGCCCGCAGAATTTAAAATGGCAATAATATTGATTGCAAAACCATTGCATTAATATTACTGCCAGTTTAAATCCCACTAGCAAAACTGCAGAAAACCTGCTGCTTAGTAAATCTACTCCCATGTTTAGTATCGAAGAAGGCATACACATGACTGCACCAGTCAGAAAGCTTTAAGTAATTGTGCTAAGAGCATAATATATTAGAACAACGTTACATGCCCGAATCTACATACTTTGTTCTTTGTTTCCGTGCCTAGATTCACGTTAGTGCAGGATACTTTCTTGTAGCAATATAGCTGTAAGCAATAGCTTTGACACAACAATGACAGGTTTCTTAGAAATGTAAAAAAGTTTTCACACTTTGCACTACCATATACTAAACTTATTAGTAAGCAGCATTTCCAATTAAGTATGACACATGACCCATATACATTTTACAGTTAATTAAAAAGTGTCATAGGTCTCGGAATCTGATGAATAATGACAGTAATGCAGAGAATGCCAACATTGGCCAATGTACAGTTGGTAGTATGGGGCTGGCAAGACTTTAAAGGTTAAATCATAGGACAAAATGGGTCGGATTCTGAGTCGCATGCAGTGTTAATGCTGCACGTTGATGGCCAATTTAAGTCTGCGCATGTGTCTGAATTGCACTGTGCTTGCATCCCAATTGTTAGCGTTCAGAGACGCAGTACAGAATTGGATGCATGGGGCTAAATGTAATAGCCTGCGAGCCACCGGAGATGCAGGACTTTGTGCGAGTCTGCCCGTATTTTTAAAGCAGTCATTTACAAGTCAAAACAAACCTAGTTTTGGCTTGTAAATGATTGCCACTTTACAGATACAGGCAGACTCGCACCTCCGAGGCTATAACATTTAGCCCATGGTCTAAGGAATTCAGCCAGTGTTCCTGGGTAGTAACAGATCGGTAGCTAATCAGATGCAGGTGTCCAAAGACGCATAACCACTCACACAGGAGGCCACGTTCAGACAGAGAAACTGCGCCGCCATAGAGCTGGTGCAAGTTTTAATAGTGCATCCGACGGTGCTTCTAAAGATGCACAGAGATGGATTTGCACAGCTAAAAAAACGCTGCAAGTGGGGGTCTCAGTAGTCACAAAATAGCCTAAGGCATTAGCACAAAGACGCAGAGGCAGCTGCAGCAAAAGATGTAGAGGCATCTGTGTTCATTTTCTAATTCCAGGGGGTATATTATTATTAACAGTTTCTTATATAGCGCAGCAAATTACGTTGCGCTTTACAATTGGAAATAATAAGATTTTACTTACCGGTAAATCTATTTCTCGTAGTCCGTAGTGGATGCTGGTGACTCCGTAAGGACTATGGGGAATAGACGGGCTCCACAGGAGACAGGGGCCCTCATTCCGAGTTGTTCGCTCGGTATTTTTCATCGCATCGCAGTGAAAATCCGCTTAGTACGCATGCGCAATGTTCGCACTGCGACTGCGCCAAGTAACTTTACTATGAAGAAAGTATTTTTACTCACGGCTTTTTCTTCGCTCCGGCGATCGTAATGTGATTGACAGGAAATGGGTGTTACTGGGCGGATACACGGCGTTTCAGGGGCGTGTGGCTGAAAACGCTACCGTTTCCGGAAAAAACGCAGGAGTGGCCGGGGAAACGGTGGGAGTGCCTGGGCGAACGCTGGGTGTGTTTGTGACGTCAACCAGGAACGACAAGCACTGAAATGATCGCACAGGCAGAGTAAGTCTGGAGCTACTCTGAAACTGCTAACTCGTTTGTAATCGCAATATTGCGCGTACGTCGGTCGCAATTTTAAGAAGCTAAGATTCACTCCCAGTAGGCGGCGGCTTAGCGTGTGTAACTCTGCTACATTCGCCTTGCGAGCGAACAACTCGGAATGAGGGCCAGGGTACTTTAAGAAAGAATTAGGAATACTGGTGTGCACTAGCTCCTCCCTCTATGTTCCTCCTCCAGACCTCAGTTAGAGAAACTGTGCCCGGAAGAGCTGACAGTACAAGGAAAGGATTTTGGTAATCCAGGGCAAGACTCATACCAGCCACACCAATCACACCGTATAACTTGTGATAAACTTACCCAGTTAACAGTATGAACAACAACAGAGCATCAGATAACCTGATGCAACCATAACATAACCCTTATTTAAGCAATAACTATATACAAGCATTGCAGAAGAAGTCCGCACTTGGGACGGGCGCCCAGCATCCACTACGGACTACGAGAAATAGATTTACCGGTAAGTAAAATCTTATTTTCTCTAACGTCCTAGTGGATGCTGGGGACTCCGTAAGGACCATGGGGATTATACCAAAGCTCCCAAACGGGCGGGAGAGTGCGGATGACTCTGCAGCACCGAATGAGCAAACACAAGGTCCTCCTCAGCCAGGGTATCAAACTTGTAGAACTTTGCAAAAGTGTTTGAACCTGACCAAGTAGCCGCTCGGCACAGCTGTAATGCCGAGACCCCTCGGGCAGCCGCCCAAGAAGAGCCCACCTTCCTAGTGGAATGGGCTTTTACTGATTTTGGAAGCGGCAAGCCAGCCGCAGAATGAGCCTGCTGAATCGTGTTACAGATCCAGCGAGCAATAGTTTGCTTTGAAGCAGGAGCACCCAGCTTGTTGGGTACATACAGGATAAACAACGACTCAGTTTTCCTGACTCCAGCCGTTCTGGCTACATAAACCTTCAAAGCCCTGACTACATCTAGTAACTTGGCATCCTCCAAGTCCCGAGTAGCCGTAGGCACCACAATAGGTTGGTTCAAATGAAAAGATGATACCACTTTTGGCAGAAATTGCGGACGAGTCCGTAATTCTGCCCTGTCCATATGGAAAACCAGATAGGGGCTTTTATGTGACAAAGCCGCCAATTCTGACACACGCCTAGCCGAAGCTAAGGCCAATAGCATGACCACCTTCCACGTGAGAAATTTTAACTCCACGGTTTTAAGTGGCTCAAACCAGTGTGATTTCAGGAAACTCAACACCACGTTAAGATCCCAAGGTGCCACAAAAGGTGGCTGAACATGCAGCACTCCCTTTACAACGTCTGAACTTCAGGCAGAGAAGCCAGTTCTTTTTGAAAGAAAATGGATAAGGCCGAAATCTGAACCTTAATGGAACCCAATTTAAGGCCCAAAGTCACTCCCGACTGTAGGAAGTGAAGGAAAAGGCCCAGCTGAAATTCCTCCATAGGGGCATTCCTGGCCTCACACTAAGCCACAGATTTTTGCCATATACAGTGATAATGTTGAGCCGTCACATCCTTCCTAGCCTCTATCAGCGTAGGAATGCCCTCATCCGGAATGCCTTTTTCTGCTAGGATCCGGCGTTCAACCGCCATGCCGTCAAACGCAGCCGCGGTAAGTCTTGGAACAGACAGGGCCCCTGTTGCACAAGTCCTGTCCTAGAGGCAGAGGCCACGGGTCCTCTGAGAGCATTTCTTGCAGATCTGGATACCAAGTCCTTCTTGGCCAATCCGGAGCAAAGAGTATTGTTCTCACTCCTCGGTTCCTTATGATTCTCAGCACCTTGGGTATGAGAGGAAGAGGAGGAAATACATAGACCGACGGGAACACCCACGGTGTTACCAGTGCGTCCACAGCTATCGCCTGAGTGTCTCTTGACCTGGCGCAATATCTCTGCAGCTTTTTGTTGAGGCGGGATGCCATCATGGCCATCTGTGGCAGTTCCCACCGACTTGCAATCTGCATGAAGACTTCTTGATGAAGTTCCCACTCTCACGGGTGGAGGTCGTGCCTGCTGAGGAAGTCTGCTTCCCAATTGTCCACTCTCAGAATGAACACTGCTGACAGTGCGCTTACTTGATTCTCCTCCCAGCGAAGAATTCTGGTGGCTTCTACCATCCCCACCCTGCTCCTTGTGCCGCCTTGCGGTTTTCATGAGCCACTGCGGTGATATTGTCTGACTGAATCAGAACCGGTTGGTCGCGAAGCAGGGTCTCCGCTTGACTTAGGGCGTTGTATATGGCCCTTAGTTCCAGGATATTGATGTGAAGCCAAGTCTCCTGCCTTGACCACAGCCCTTGGAAATTTCTTCCCTGTGTGACTGCCCCCCACCCTCGGAGGCTTGCATCCGTGGTCACCAAGACCCAGTCCTGAATGCCGAATCTGCGACCTTCGAGAAGGTGAGCACTCTGCAGCCACCACAGGAGAGACACCCTGGCCCTGGGGGAAAGGGTGATTAACCGATGCATCTGAAGATGTGATCCGGACCACTTGTCCAGTAAGTCCCATTGGAAGGTCCTCGCATGAAACCTGCCGAAGGGAATGGCCTCGTATGATGCCACCCTCCTTCCCAGGACTCGAGTGCAGTGAAGCACTGACACCTGTTTTGGTTTTAATAGATTCCTGACCAGCGTCACGAGCTCAAGAGCTCTCTCTATCGGGAGATAAACCCTTTTCTGGTCTGTGTCTAGGATCATGCCTAGGAGAGGCAGATGAGCTGTAGGAACCAGCTGCGACTTTGGAATATATAGAATCCAGCCGTGTTGCCGTTACACTTCCAGAGAAAGTGATACGCTGTTCAGCAACTGCTCTCTTGATCTCGCTTTTATGAGGAGATCGTCCGAGTACGTGATAATAGTGACACCTTGCTTCCGCAGGAGCACCATCATTTCCGCCATTACCTTGGTGAATATTCTCAAGGCCGTGGAGAGACCAAACGGCAACGGCTAAAATTGGTAATGGCAATCCCGTACCGCAATTCTGAGGTACGCCTGATGAGGTGGATAAATGGGGACATGAAGGTATGCATCCTTTATGTCCCGAGTCACCATAAAATCTCCCCCTTTCAGGTTTGCAATGACCACTCTTAGCGATTCCATCTTGAACTTGAACCTTTTCAGGTATATGTTCAGGGATTTTAAATTCAATATGGGTCTGACCGAACCGTCTGGTTTCGGGACTACAACATGGTCGAATAATAACCCCCTCCTTGTTAAAGGAGGGGAACCTTGACCACCACCTGTTGAAGATACAATTTGTGAATTGCAGTTAACACGGTTTCCCTCTCGTGGTGGGAAGCCGGGCCGTCGGTGAGGGGGCATCTTCTCAAAGTCCAGCTTGTATCCCTGAGCAGGGATCTAACAGGGAGTGAACCCACTTGTGGCTGAACTTACGAAGGCGTGCCCCCACCGGGCCTAGCTCCGCCTGTGGAACCCCAGCGACATGCGGTGGATTTTTGTAGAGGCCGGGGAGGACTTCTGTTCCTGGGAACTAGCTGTGTTGTGCAGCTTCTTTCCTCTGCCCCCGCCTCTGTCAAGAAAGGACGCACCTCTGACTTTCTGGTTTCTTTATTCGAAAGGCTGCATTTGATAATGTCGTGCTTTCCTAGGCTGTGCAGGAATATAAGGCAAAAGATCAGAATTATCAGCTATAGCTGTGGAGACCAGGTCCGAGAACCCTTCTCCACACAATCCTCAGCCTTCCATATGCCTCTTAAGTCGGCATCATCTGTCCATTGCATATTCTACAGGACATGTCAAGCAGAAATCGACATAGCTTTGACTCTAGGACCCAGTATACTCATGTCTCTTTGGGCATGTTTTATATATACATATTTCTTAAGACAGCATCTTTAATATATATATATATATATATATATACACACACACACACGCTAGGGTCTCTATCTCTGCTGATAAGGTACCTGTCCACGCTGCCACAGCGCTATAAACCCATGCTGACACAATCGCTGGTCTGAGTAGTGTACTAGAATGTGCACGCTATCTGCAGGATCCCTGAGAATAGCTGTTACGTCAGGGCTACCTTTTGGGCAAACGTGACACCCTAGGGGAAGATTCCCATCATATCCTGGCCCTAGTGGGGAAAGGATACTGCCTGAGAATTCTTTGTGGGAAACTGCAGTCTCTTGTCTGGAGATTCCCGCTCTTTTCCATCATGAGAGGAGGGAAATTTACCTCAGCTTTCTTCCCCTTAAACATGTGTACCCTTGTGTCAGGGACAGATGAGTCATCAGTGATATGCAAATCATCTTTTATTACAATAATCATATTGAATACTTTTCTGCCATTTTGGCTGTAACTTTGCATTATCGTAGTCGACACTGGAGTCAACCTCCGTGTCGATATCAGTGTCTATTATTTTGGATAGTGAGCATTGAGAGACTCTGAAGGTCTCTGCGACATAGGGACAGACATGGGTAGATTTCCTGTCTGTTCTCTAATCTTTTGTGCAATATATTCACCTTAGCACTTAATTACACATATCCAAACAGGTGTCGGCGTTGTCGACGGAGACACCCTCACACACACTTGCTCTATCTCCTCCTTAGGGGAGCCTTTTACCTCAGACATGTCGACACACACGTACCAACACACCACACACTCAGGGAATGCTCATCTGAAGACAATTTCCCCATAAGGCCCTTTGGAGAGACAGAGAGAGAGTATGCCAGCACACACCCCAGCGCTATTAACCCAGGAATAACACAGTAACTTAATGTTAACCCAGTAGCTGCTGTTTATATTGATTTTTGCGCCTAATTATGTGCCCCCCCTCTCTTTTTACCCTCTTCTACCGTGTAACTGCAGGGGAGAGACTGGGGAGCTTCCTCTCAGCGGTGCTGTGGAGAAAAAACATTGCGCTGGCGAGTGCTGAGGAAGAAGCCCCGCCCCCTCGACGGCGGGCTTCTGTCCCGCGATTTTGTGTAAAATAATGGCGGGGGCTCATGCACATATACAGTGCCCAACTGTGCCACTTTGCCAAGAGGTCTCTAACTGCTGCCCAAGGCGCCCCCCCCCCCCCCCCTGCACCCTACAGTGACCGGAGTGTGTGGGTTTAATGTGGGAGCAATGGCGCACAGCTGCAGTGCTGTGCGCTACCTCATATGAAGACTGGAGTCTTCTGCCGCCGCTTTTGACGTCTTCTTGCTTCTCACGCCTGCTTCTGGCTCTGCGAGGGGGGCGGCGGCGCGGCTCTGGGATCGGACGACCAAGGGTGCGTTCCTGTGTTCGATCCCTCTGGAGCTAATGGTGTCCAGTAAATCTCAGAGGGATAGGTAAGGTGGACTGTTGCGCACTGAGAGAAAAGAAGCTGCACACTTAGAATAACATATGACATACAAACACCATATGTCGATGAATAATTTAAAGAGAGGTAAATGATATCTATGGTGTGCGCTAATTTTCCCAGGGAGGTAGCAATAATCATAAACCAAAATCTAGTTTATGACAAAAAAGACCAATATTTATTTCTTAGACATCCATAGTTATAAAGTGACACAGTGCACATAACATGGCTCAAACAAACAATGACATATTTAAAAATGATTTAAAAGGTATATTGCACAGACCCTTAGTTTGTAAACATTACGATGTAAACATTAAAGGACAGTCTTTGTGCAGAATATTTTACGAAGGTGAGACTTCTGACTCATACCGTTTAGGGTATGTGGTGTGTGCCTTGATGTAAAGGGATGGGTTCCAGCCGGGCAGCCCAGCACCACACCACAAGCTTAGCCCAAATCGCAGATGGAGACAGCGGAAACGGCAGTAGAAGTCCAAGGAAGTCCAAGGAAACTTAAGAGTCCCACTCCAGGCACAACGCGTTTCGGATATGTTATCCTTTTTCAAGTGCTTTAATTAAAGTGGAGATCAATGCCCTATTTAAAGGGCTTGTCCGGAAATGACTGTTTTCGAATTCCCCGCCGTTTTGCGTTCCAGCGGATAGACGCCAGCAGATCTCTCTGAAAATAAAAAAATCCTAACAAAATACTTTCTATTTAGCAAGCTCAGAGCCCACTAAGGTGCACCCAGCTCGTCCGGGCACAGATTCAAACTGAGGTCTGGAGGAGGGACATAGAGGGAGGAGCCAGTGCACACCAGTATTCCTAATTCTTTCTTAAAGTGCCCTGTCTCCTGCGGAGCCCGTCTATTCCCCATGGTCCTTACGGAGTCCCCAGCATCCACTAGGACGTTAGAGAAAACAATTATATAATAAAACTGGGTAATAACAAAAAGTCATAGAGGTAGAAAGGCCCTGCTCGCAAGCTTACAATCTATAGGGAAATAGGCATGGACACACAAGGATAGGTGCTACCTATTGCATAGTTGTCCACCAGATTGCAAAGATTCTTGGTGGGCTGTATGATATGGTCATATAGCAATGATGAACCGGGGTCGAGAAGAAGGGAAAGTGAAGCATGAGAAGACATGTGAGGATATGCGTGGACTGTATATGTAATAAAGTCTGAGTTTGCCGGAGGTGCGGGAGTCGGACGAGAATGGCCATATTTTTAAAGCAGCAATCATTTACAAGGCAAAACCAACCTGGTCTTGCCTTGTAAATGATTGCTGCTTTAAAAATATGGCTATTCTTGGTCGACATTCCGCACCTCTGGCAAACTCAGACCCTAATGCAAGCCTGGCCAACCTGTGGCTCTCCAGCTGTTTACCATATTTTTGCTATTAGGGAATGCAAAAACTATGGCAGGGCATGCTGGGAGGTGTACTTTTACAACATCTGGAGAGCCACAGGTTGGCCAGGCCTACCCTAATGCATATACCTCCAAATGTCATAATTCGCTGCACACAAAACACTTTCACCACTTAACCATAGCTGCAATAAAATCACTTTGAATTTGGTCTATTACAAACCACAGAAACTTCAAAGCAACAGCGATTCCCCCCCTCAGTGGTCCTTTTGTCTGGCTAGGGTACGTCAAGGTGATATCCTTGTCCGATGGAAATGATCGGTTAAATTAGAAACTCTACCTAGTTCTGTGGATACGGTAGGCCTGAAAATGTGCGTGATGGGAAGTGTGAAACTTGTGTAAAACACACTAACACAATAGGCTCAACGCCTTTCACGAGCTACAGATTTTCTCCTCAATTACTTATCAGTTTAGCATGATTTATTTGAAAGATTTCATCACATTGGTCAAAATGCATTTAGAAATGTGCTTACCGGAAGAGGTGCAACTGTATAGCAAAAAAAATATTAATAGCACAAGGCTAGTCCCGATCTGGTACCTCATAGTGAGCAAATATCATATCCTCCCCATTTACCCGATTTAAATAATCACAACACACTGAACTAAATGAGTTTTTTTAATGTTGAGCAAAAGTACTGTAGGTGCACAAATGCACCTAATATTTACCCATGTCACTCCCACAATTCTCTCACATCTGCCAGTGCAAACTATTTATCCATCAACATCCCAGCACTCAAACCCATGCATATTCGCTTTTGGGTGGCGTAGACAAGCCAAAGCAGGGATTATCAGACCCATGTCACCCAATCATCACTTTTAATAGTAAACTAATGCCAGCTAGCAATTCATCCGTATAATGAATATTCTATTAATGCAGAAGGGGACCTGTACTCAGTCATCCCAGTCTGGAGAAAGTCCTGCTGATGTCCAAATGATGGTGGTCATTCAGAGTTGTTCGCTCGCTAGCTGCTTTTAGCAGCCGTGCAAACGCTAAGTTGCCGCCCTCTCGGAGTGTATTTTAGCTTAGCAGAAGTGCGAACGAAAGGCTTGCAGAGCGGCTACAAAAAAAAATTGTGCAGTTTCAGAGTAGCTCCAGACCTACTCAGCGCTTGCGATCACTTCAGACTATTCAGTTCCTGTTTTGACGTCACGAATACGCCCTGCGTTCGGCCAGCCATGCCTACATTTCCGCAGCCACGCCTGCGTTTTTCCGCTCACTCCCTGAAAACGGTCAGTTGACACCCAGAAACGCCCACTTCCTGTCAATCACTCTGCGGCCAGCAGTGAGATTGAAAAGCTTCGCTAGACCTTGTGTGAAACTACATTGTTCGTTGTAATAGTACGATGTGCGTGCGCATTGCACCGCATGCGCAGAAGTGCCGTTTTTTTGCCTGATCGCTGCGCTGCAACCAAAATCTGCTAGCGAACAACTCGGAATGACCCCCGATATCACCCCAAAGAGCAATTTGCACATGTGATAAAGAGACATCCTATCCTATTGAAAGTTATGTAAAACTGCATGCCTGCCAAGAAACAAACTAAATGGTAAACAAGCACAGCAAAATGTTAAGAATATCTAGAAAAATTATGGCCCAAGACATGTCAGTGACACTCTATGCCTAGGGAAGCAGCTGAAAACAAGTTTTACAGTTTAAGAAATCTAGTGTGCATGACTGTAATCATTAAGGTACATAGAGTGTACTAGCACACACTACCCATATAGAACATACTCGTACAGGTAAGAAACAAAACTGCAACCAGCATGTTACAGTACCTAACACACTGCCCATTCAGTCAGTACTGTACAATAATACAACCAATAACCCATGTCAAGTAGATACACTGAACGCTACACTAAGTTAGCTATTAAGGAAAAGAAAGAGATATAATAAAACACGCTGTAATAGGTTTTGGTTTTCTTTCCAAGCAAGGGCACTGATGGGCATCACATGCCTGTTTGGAGAATATGAGGTCACCTTGTCTCATGCACCGTGGACTGTACCTGTCCCAAACTCACATGCATGCAGCCACAGGCTTTGCCCTCCTGCCCAGCTCCCTAACGAGCCAACAGCCTCACAGGTAAAGAGACACTGCAGACCATACCACTCGCACACCGCTGTGGGGGTGTCCTTATACACACCACCTCTACTTACTCCTAATCTGACGAGTGCTGCCATAGTGACGCCAAGGAGTTTACTAGTTGCCGATGCGGTCGCTAGCTTTTGAGGACATGCTGCAGAGAGTGAACACTTCCGAGGTAACTGTGCCTTGCATCCGCCTAGTCCTGGTGTCGGTTGTGTAAGTACTGGCCGCCATCTTGTGGTTGGCGTTGTGTTTTAAGGACGTAGTTCTTGATTAATTTTTAATTACTCCGAGGAGAAGGCTCCTTAGTTGAATATATATAGTCGTAGTATGTATTACTTGTATTATTATTATTATTATTATTATTATTATTATTATTATTATTTATTTTATTTTTGTTCTCATTGCATAGCAAAATAATTTGGTTCTTTGGGGTAATTCAATTGTTTTTGCGCGCCCAATCTCATACTGTCCAACTGTACCTTTTTTTAATGGTCTGTATTGATTTTTGGCTCTCCAAACTTCCATTGAAAGTATAGGAAAAGGGGCGTGGTCACGCTCCCTTTACCTGTGGCCATGCCCCTTCCCTAATTTGTACCGATTTTTATGTGTAAATGTTGGAGGGTATGCAATTTCCCGTCCAAAGTGAAAGGTTATTTGGGGTGTAGTTGAATAGGTTTTTTTTTTACGCACCCAGATCATACTTACCTACATTTTGTTTCTCCTCTCCGGGAGAAGCCCGGAGAGGAGACGCTGCAGGTGTCTTCGGGGGAGAGAGGGAGGGGGGGGGGGCTGTGACATCACTAAGCATCGGGAATGCCGCGATTCGCGGGTCCGCGGGAAGGGGGCGGGGCTAAAATGACGGTTCTTTTAACCCCTTCTCCACCCAACGGACCCGCGAATGCGGGAGATTATCTCTCCATCCTGCTCGCATCACTGGGGTGCGAGCAGGATGCGGGAGACCTGCCCACTCTTCCGGGGGTGCGGGGGGCTACCCCAAAAAACGTGAGCCTCCCGCAGCTTCCGGGAGAGTAGGTAAGTATGACCCAGATATGGGTTTATCCGTGTAAAATTGCTACACCCGGCCAATGCTGCCACGACGCACATTCCTCCTCGCCAGCACGGGGGGAGGGTGGGGCTGCGTCAGCATGCGCACCCATTCAGCAGCACAATTGAGGTGGTCTGTCATTCCCATCTTCAATGCTCTTTACATGGATATTAGCAGGGGCAAACACAGAATTTACTGAGGGGGGGTTTCTGACACTGTATTGCACACATATACATAGCACACCACACACACATTCGCATTGCATACACATACATACTGTAGTACACCACACACACACACTGTATACATAGCACACCACACATACATATGGTAGCTCACCACACTCATTGCATGCATACACATATATATAGCACACATACATATACATTATATGGCACACCACACATACACACACACACATTGCAAGCACACGTACACGAGTATATATAGCACTCCAAACACATATTATACACACATACATACCGTATCCACAGGACACCACACACACGCATATATATATGGAGCCTTGATCATTTCACCTGACCGAGGCGCAGGCATGCACTGCCGCTGTGACTAGGCGATTCGTCCGGAGTGCACAAAGACGCTCCCATTCAGAGCGTTTCTGCCCGGGCGCGCAGACGGAGATGCTCTCCATTTAAGAGAATGGGGCGCGTCTCCGTCTGGGCGCGCACCCGTCCAGACGGAGACGCTCACAGTGACTAGGTGCGCCCAGACGGGTACGCCTAGTCACAGAATGAGCCTGAATAACGGAGGCTCCATCTGTACATAGCACACCATACACATTTCACACACACATACCTCCCAACATAACCCTCTCCAGGAAGGACAGAATGCTTTGCTCCTGGACTTCCCACTTAACCACTTAAATGACGATTTTTCCCCAAAAAAAGATCGCTCTGATATTGTCGTTTTTTTTATGAGTGAATTAGGTGAAGAACATGAATTTAACCCTATCCAAAATGATTTTAGTAAAAAAAAAAATACTTTTTTTTAAAATAATTTTTTTTCAAACATCGGAACAACAATTGGAAACATCGCGACCATTGGAACATCGGTAACAATGTGACCATCGCAACTTTAGTTTATAGAGCCCGGGCAGCTGCCAGTTACACAGGGGGGGTTTAGGGGCGATGATTGGCAGCACAGCAACAATGGGTGCCTGAGGGCAGGGGGACCTTCTGGTCCCTCTGACAACAGCAGCGGAGGGAAGTTTTCCTTCCCTGCCGCTGCTAACACAGTTTATCTGACTGGTCGCATCCTGTGCGACCAGGTCACATAAAGCACTTGCAGACATGGTCGCATCTGATGCAACCATGCCAGGCAAGTGGTTAATGTATGATTGCCATCACCTGTGGTGAAACACCTTTGTTATCTATTAACCTGTTCAACACAGGTGCCGGCAATCCTAAATTAAGAGAAAAACCCAGAATCAGAGCATTGTGTCCCTCCTGGAGAGGGTCATTTTGGGAGGTATGCACACATACATAGTACACCACACACACACATAGATACATATCATACCACACGTAGTACACCACACATAATACACATTGCAAAATCATACATAGCAAACCACACACACACATACTGTACATACACACACACACATATACATAGCACACCACACACATAGCTCACCACACACATTGCACACACATACATAGTACACCATATACACCAGGGGTGGGAAATCTCCGGCCCGCAGGCCGTATAAGGCCCGCAAAGCCGTTTGTTCCGGTCCACCTGCTGCTGTGTGTCAGCGAGACATGCCACCCCCTCAGTGAGCACTTCTTGATAAAGAGGAAAGAATCCTTGAAACGCGTTGAAGTTATCCATGCTGTGACGAACATTTATCTTCCATGGGACATTCTTGCTGCAGCTTTCTTTTTTGTGTTATTTTATGAATAAAACCTGCATTCCGGTAGCAGTTTGCAGAAGATAGCACGCTCCTGCACATAGTTATGCGCAGGAACAGAATATTACTATTATACTGTATTACTGTACTCTGATATTCGGCGGGAACCCAGTGGAGACCAACTGCAAGTACACCTGGACCAGACATCGTCCACCTATTCAAACCAACCTATGACCCCTTCTGTACTGTAAATGACCAGCCCTTTGACCTATGAATGAAGACATTACAGTTTCCATTGTATTGTGTTTTTACCAACTGTATAAAAGCTAAGCTGCCTAGCCGGTCATGCAATCTCTCTCTGCAGGTCATATTGCAGATTGACTGAGCACCGGACCATGTGGCGCTGGCGAAACAAAATGTATGTACCATTGTATTGTAGCCTCTTTTCCCTTATTGTAATTGTATATCTGTTGTAACCCGCTTTCAGCAATTATATGTTGGTGGGTCGGATCCCAACATCTTAAATACAATTGGTGTTGTGTCTCTTTTCCTGCTAACGTTTTAAATGTATTTCAGCCACACATGAAGCTGCATTGTGCTCTCAGCGTGTCGGTGTGTGTGTGTATGACCTGCGTGTACTTTGTACGTCCATCGCGGCATGTGTACGCAAAGTGCGTGCACGGTACGGACCTTTGTATGCTAACCGAGTAAAAAGTACGTAGGTTAAGGATTGAATACAGGGGCCGCAGTGGCTCGATTTTAAAGTGTAGTGAGTGTATTAAAGTATTGCTTTTAGTCCTGTAAGTAAATCAGCATTTACAATACATAATACAAAAATCAGGGGAGAGAGGGGACATCCCGGTCTTGTACCATTACTAATACCAAAAAGGTTGGAGAGAGTACCATTAACCCTTACTCTGGCTGTGGGAGAGGTATATAAAGCCATAATTCTATGAAGTGCAATAGGTCCCAGGCCCACATGCTCCAGCACAGACCTCATGATGTCCCAATTGACTTTCTCAGCATCCATTGAAAGCAATAGTGGGCAATCGCCTCTGGCAAGCTAGAGGTATTAAGTTCAAGACCTTGGTGGTAGTCTTTTGCTTCCCTGCCGGGAACAAAAACCCGCCTGATCTCCGTGTATAAGGGAAGGGAGTAGAGTATTTAATCTAATAGCCATGAGCTTAGCATACAGTACAATTTTAGATCAACCTTTAAAAGTGAGATAGGTCTGTAGCTGGAGCATAACGTGGGGTCCTTTCCATGTTTAGGAATTACTGTAACATGAGCCTCCAAAGATTGAGGAGAGAAATGTGAGGTAGCAGAAATGGCGTTATATGCCCGAAGCAGCAAAGGTACCAATCTATCTTTAAACGTTTTGTAATATGCTATTGTGAAGACATTAGGTCCAGGGCTTTTGCCCAATGGAGACAAAGAAATTACGCGGTCAAGTTCTTGGGAGGTGAAAGGTCGCTCTAAAAATTCTATATCTGCCGTTGAAATAGTAGGATAATCCATTGCTAGTAAGTAATCCCTAATCTGCGGTATCGCAGTTGATGAGGAAGAATTAGCCGAGGTATTCGCTAAATTATAGAGAGTCAAGTAATATTGTTTAAAACAAGAAGCTATTTCCAGGGTTTTGGAATGAGGCAGGTTATTCGTATCTTTCATTAAACTAATAAATGATGTAGAGGGTTGTGTATGAAGGGCACGGGCCAACATTCTACCTGGTTTTTATTACCCCACGGTAATAACGATTTCTACATTTACGCATGGAGTGTATAATATTGTCAGAAAGCACCTTATTCAGTTGGGCTCTAACCTCCAATAATTTTGTGTAGATCTCACCAGAAAGAGAAGATTTATGAGCAGATTCTAGGGTATGTATCTGTTGTAAAAGGTTTAGTTATAAGGGCTGTCTTTTGTTTTTTTCACAAAAGTTTCCAACTGAATCAATATACCTTGGATGACATGGTCTGACCACGTGATTGGACCTATAGAGGCATCTAAAAGAAGGGGGAGGTGTCGGTGACTTAAAAATAAGTAGTCTAAGCTGGAATAAACTTGGTGGGGATGGGAATAAAAAGAATAATCTCGGGTTATAGGATGCAGAACCATCCAGGTATCGGCCAGCTGAAGCTCATTAAATAATTTTCGAATTTGGCAATATTTGCATTTTGAAAATCTAGGGACCGCAGTAGAAATATCCAACATGTGATTCAGAGACCAATTAAAATCACCCCCAATATAACAACACTCTTCAACAGGGAGTCAAGTTGTGTCAGAAACGAGGTGTAAAACCATGGCTGGGCTTGATTAAGAATGTATAACATAATAAAGGTGAAAGCTTGTTGAAAGATTAGACAATTTAATAAAAGTAGTCTACCTGGAACCAGTTTGTGAACTACTACGTCTGTGACATGAAGTTTCTTTGAGAATAAAATAGCTACACCTTTCGTTTTACCATCCGGATTATTACTAAAAAACGATAAAGGAAAATGACGGTCTGACAAGGAGGGAGACCGAGAGCCTGTTTTAAAGTGTGTCTCCTGGATCAGGGCTACATCTACCCTATCTACCCATAATCATCTAAGTAATTTAGATCTTTTTTCAGGTATGTTAAGCCCTTTTACATTGTACGAGGAGATTTTAATTTGAGTTGGAGCACTCATAACTGAGTTAAGGGGATTGTTAGCATGGTTCCCAGGGAGACTACTAAGAAAAGAAAAAAAACACAAGAGAGAGAAAGAAAACTTAAAACAAAGTAGTAAAAGGAAAAAGAATCTAACAATATTGAAACACCCACCATGGAGACCTTGTCCTAACAGGATCAAAGCTCCAAGAAATAGTAACATACTAAGCGGGTAAGGGGACAAGGGAGTCGTCATCAAGAGACACATAATTCAAAATAGCAGAAACAGATAACTTACCGTCATTCTTGCTGTAACAAATAAGCCTCTAACACCGAAATATAGTAAATAACACATAAAGGCCAACACAAGCTATACTTGTAGAGAAAAATAAAAACAAAAAAACAAAACCTCACAAACATAGTAAATCTATGAGAAACCAAAAGAAAAACCTGAAAGAGACCTCCCCACCGCTGAGGAGCGATGGATCTCATATAGTGGGGAACCAAGACAAGTGGAAAGGAGACTAAATCAGGTATTGTCCGTGTCCAAAGATACCGCAACAGTAGCAGGAGCATTCTTGAAGTTCTGGACCATCTTCCAGGAGGTATTCCTATGTTGGTGTTGACACAATTTCAATTGTGGGATATCTACCTCCCAAGCTGGAATGGACATCTTTGGTAGGCCCAGAGTTGCACAAAATGACGTTAGATCAGAAGAATTATGTAGGAAAAGCACTTTTCCAGAATGGGAAACCTGAAGGTTAAAGGGGAATGCCCAGCAATATTTTAGTTGTCGTTTATGAAGTTCATCTGTCAATAGTTTCAGTTCTTTACGCTTTTGAAGTGTATGCCAGGACAAATCTTGATAAAGGAAGATCGGCGTTCCATTAAAATCCACTCCATCTAATTGGCGCACCTTGTGCATTATTTCTTCTTTTTGTGTAAAATAATGCAGGTGGCAAATTACATCGCGGGGTCAATCTGAAGGGAGTCCACGAGGCTTGAGGGCACGATGAGCTCTGTCAAAAACAATGGCGGTGTTTGGCTCATTTTCCAACAATTTATTAAAAATCTTCGTGAGAGCATCTATCAGACCCACTTGTGGAACATCCTCTGGAAGTCCCCGTATGCGAATATTATTCTGTCTCCCCCTATTGTCCAGGTCTGTCATTCTGTTATGTAGCGAACATAGTTCTGTAGTTTGGGCCGCAATTATATCCTGTAAGGACCCGAAAATGGTGTTAGAAGTATCTTGGTTTTCTTCGACAGTTGTCAGTCTGTCCGACAATTGTGAAATGTCCCTCTTAACTGTCGCAAGTTCCTGTCTAATCGTATCTTGAAGATCCTGTTTAGTTGGGAGCGATTTAAGAAAAGTAAATATTTCCTTAAGTTCATTCCTATCATAGGAAGGAGGGAGGTTTGTCTCCATATTAGACAATGACTTAGAAGAGGGAGAGGAAGAAGGACTTGCCGCCATTTGGTCTCGATCAGACTTAGAAGGTGTAGTTTGGAGAAATGGCCTTATGGTAGCTTGAGAGGAAGAATCCTTTGGTCGAGATGTGTTACTCTTCTGTGAGGCTTTTTGGTTCCGACCATAATGTGGGGAAAAAGCAGTAAAAGCAGTATGTTGGTCTGAACCGTAATGAGGTATAGGTGTAGAAGCTGCATGAGAATATGCCTATTGAGCAACGACTCCCATCGGCCTGGCATTAATATATCATTGAGCAACCTGCATCACACCCTGGCAGAAGAAATTATAAGCTTCACATCTGACGTCATCTGCAGCAGGCAAATATCCAACGTTCAAGAGGTCAGTCTGCCTCGATGGTCTCACACAGGGGGATATTGATTCTGTGCTAGCAAGATGGCCACCTGTCCCTAAATCCCCTTCAGACAGAGAACCAGGCACTGTGTGCTTAGTTGGTGCCTTGCAGGGAAGGCCACAATTATGGAGGGTTCCCAGAGGTATGCAGGGGGATATAGCAGGTTATGGAAGTCAGCAGGGGGGGGTCACAGCATGAACCTTCACACTCGGAAGTCAGGCCCAGAGTCACAAGAAAATTCAATCCCCTGTTCCTGAGGGAGCAGAGGCCGCAGCCACCAGGGACAGCTCAGACTGGAGCTGAGAGCAGGCAGAGAGGGGACCAGGCACCAGTGGGCAAGGTAGGCTGGGGCAGGGACCATGTCCTCGAGGTCTGAGGCAGATTCCGGCCGAATCCCCAGAGCTCCGCACCGGCCATGCACCGTTCCCGGGATGGGACAGCTCCTCGAGACCGCGGCTCCACCGGGGGTGATAGGCCGCAACAAGCGGGGCTCAGGAAACGGGTCCCCCAGCTTTGTGAGCGGTGCGGACAGCGGGAGCAGAATCTCCAGTAGCCGGGAGAGGGAGCAGGGCTTCCAGCAGTGCGGGCAAAGAGCGGTAACGGCTAGCAGGAGCCCATAAAAAGCTGGACTACACCATTAGCCAGCCAGGCCACGCCCCCCTAGTCAACATTTTGTGTGTTGTGTTGTGTCAAAGGGAAATTACATATCTCTACAGATGTATCAGCACTTGTAAAGGGTTAAAATTAAGAGCAAAAAATTAGTAGATAATCAACTACTAACTGACATTTAAAAATCCAAGGCTGTGACATGACAGTTAGGAGCTGATTGTTTGTTACTTTATCACTCCCCATTTTAACACATTCAAAACAATGAGGCATATATGCTAATCTGTGTAATGTACAGTATGTCAGTCAGGGAATTTAATTAAATACATTTTGGGGTATTGAGCAAATAGGCCAACAAATATATTAAAATGATATATTTGTTGCCTTAATTGCTGAATGTTATTGTGCAATTAGGTTGTCAAACTTCATTTTGCAGAGTTTGATCACTTAATTTATCAATCACATTACAATTCCTTCAGCTAATTGTTTTATTAATTTAGAAAGGAATGGAATGTGAAAAAAAAACGTTGTGAATATTTGCAAGCTACCGAATGAATCGCACATGTACGACACTCCCCGTGTTGCTAGCGATGCGTTTGGCAGTCATGTGAATGCATTGCTACCATGCGAAGCACAATAGTAAACACCTACTTTGTGCATTGCTGCACAATTGTTTGCAGTTGTACGTGGTGGGCGTTTGTTTGTACTCGTGCAGAGTGTACGCTGCCGTATGAATGCTGCTTGCGTGCGCATCAAATAGCAATCAATTCGGAATGACCCGCATGGTTTTTCCCAACTGCTAGCAAATTTGCTGCTGCGAACAGATCTGAATTAGGCCCATTGTCAACATTAGCAAATGCACGTTAACTTTGATAAGGTGTCACACAGTCATATTACAGAAACTCAACATTTTCTGCATTAAAAAAACATACATTTAAGGAATACGGCCACATATATTTTGGGGTTTTTTTTGTGCTAATATATGGCACCTTTAAATGCATTAATTGAACAACTTTGAAAGTATATATATTTGAAACACAATTGTTGATTAAATTAAAGATTTAAATATGTTTACTGGCAAGACAGTGACACCTCAAGTATGTTACAAATAATTTTATATATGTTTTACTTAATTTTTGGTCATAAAAACATTCAAAAATAATCAGTTGACACTGATTTAGTTTGCTACAGTTAAAAGGGGAATGTTTGATTACTCACCAGTACTGGTGATTCTGGACCATCTGTGTCCATAATATTTGGTCCGGGTAGGACTACAGGCTAAGAAATTTGCTCCAGCTCTTCCTCGTATGGTGAGTATTGTACGGGAGCTGCCATTTTACATATCGCGCCAGAAGTGACTTACGGAATTCACTGTTTCCAACACTGAACATGTCCTTCTTACGTGGGGCAGATGTACGTTGTGATTGCACACCAAGTAGCTGTGGATATATACTGCCCACATGGCATGGGTGAGGGCACAATTTTCAGCATAATTGAAGCAGACATTCCGTCCAGTGCATGTTTTCCCTAAGGCAGGTGCAGTTTCCTCCTCATCACCAGACTCCTCCTGCTGCACCTCATGCTCCTCCAACTCCTCTGTGCTTCCCTCCTCCTCATTTACAGCCTGCACCACAACCTCCTCCTCCTCCACCCTCCTCTGCTGTCCCCTTGAAGCCATGCTGTGTCAGAAACTCACAGAATAAACTGTCTCACACACATGGAATCTCCTCTGCTCCTTCCCAAAACACCTTACTATCCTTCAAAGGACAAAATGGAGGACAGGGGTTGTTATAGGTATAATTCATGTGACTTTTGGGTGCCAATGGGTGACTTCATTGCAACAAGTGTAGCTCTCATAATAAAACTTGAATAATTAAGCATTTTTTATCACTGGTTAAAAAATTGTGTATTAGGGTATGAGACTCCAGGTCGACACCAATTAGCTCGACACCTTAGGTTGACACCAGTTGTCGACACACCTTAGATAAACACCAGAAATAGGTCATCATGAACAAGGTCGACATGGAAAAAGGTTAACATGAGTTTTTTTTTTTTTTTTTGGTGTTGTTTTCTTCATAATGTGACCATGAACCCCAATTAGTGCACCGTGTCCCGTCACATGGCTCGCCCTTCAGGCAAGGTGCCTCACTCTGCTACTGCTGCACTCGGCACAGGTTACCAATCGTAGTCCATGTAGATCGTAAAGTATGAAAAAGTCCAAAAATAAAAAAAGTGAAAAACTCATGTTTGTGTCTATCTAATGTCCATGTCAACCTATTATTGGTGTTGACCTAAGGTGTGTCGACCTAAGGTGTGTCGACCTGGAGTCCAGATACCATTTATAATACCTTATTTCACTGTGCAGTGATGAACCCTTCTAAATTTTGCCTAAGTAGAAAAAAAAAAGTTTATTTTTGTAAGTTTTGAAATGTCAGGCTCAATGGGATTTCACATTTAGCTGTGCTACCGTCAGCATTTTCCCTAATGAATATAAAGGCTACAAAGTTCCAGTTTGACAGAGAAGATTCTTCCACCTGTACGGAGAGATGGAGTCTCCTCTGCCAGAGCTTTTCACATCCAAGATTGACTTCCCAGTAATCACTGAGACTGAAACAAGAGACTGTTCATTTTTCTGTGTACAGAAGCATAGGTCTGGCTGAACTGGCTGGCTGCAGGCTGATGTTCAGTGGAGTTTTATGATAGACTGTCACTGATTTATATAAATCTGGCATCCCAGTTTGCTGTTAATGTAATGGCCAATGTTTCTGTTCTGTCACTTAGTTTGAAGGTAGTATTTTAATGTAAAGCATAAACAGTGCATGAAACTTAGGCAAAGGGCCAGGAAGGAAAGAAAACAAATGGCCTGTACAATTGGATGTTTTTTTGTATCAGATTTAGTGTGAATGTTTGAAAGCACAGAACTCACTGAAAACTGCAATGTGCCAATTATGTGTTAGTATATAGTGCAACGTAATTGAAGTTTCTTTTTTCAGTTTCTTTGTGTCTTTTCAGTAGCAGCCTGTGCTCCTTTAATGTCAAGTTCATTTGAATGTGCGGTAGACACTGAAAACAGAGAGAAATATTTAGAAAGAAACAGAAGGGAAACAAAGAAATCCCAAAATGCTCTTCTATGCATCCAGGTAAAGTACTGCCAAGTAACAGAGTAACTTTACATCCCATTCATGACTCTAGATTGTCCAGTCGATGCACACCAAGATACACTGGCATATTTATAATGGATGCTGTGTGTGCGGTGCACACGAGCACCTGGGGTCCAGGGGTGCTCACACCGCACTCCCTGCACCCATTATTTTTAATACCCTCCAGAGTCCCGCTGCGCTGCAGCACCGCTGCAGAAATCATTGGGAAAATACTAAATAGCGTACCACCATTTAACTGGTGTTTCGCACATGCACAGTAGGAAAATCACTGGAATAATGGCAGCGGTGCCCATTTTCCCAGCAATCAGCACATGCACTGTAGACTCTGGGACAGTGCTAGGGCCCTAGAGGACCCTAGTGACCAGAAATATAGTTCTGCCAGCTAAAGCATGGGGGGGGGGGGGGCAGACTGAGCCTGCACATGGGCTCCCTCCTCTCTAGAAACGCCCCTGCCAAGATATATGTTTACTTTCCACTCTTGGAAAGATGCCTCTGCAAACTAAAAGAGCCTAGGTGTGCAGAGAGGTGGATAAACTGAGCAAAAGTGTAAATTTCACATCAAAGTCCAACTACCACTTTATAACCACCCTATTCATTACATTAAACATTTCTGTTTTTCTCTTGACCCTGTATGACCCCTTGTCCATTTAAATTTACATTATTAATAAAATGTATTATGTTGACCATGGGTCTTCAACCTGCAGCCCTCCAGCTGCTGTGCAACTACATATCCCAGCATGCCCTGCATCCATTTTAGCATGCCTTAATAACAAAACTGTGGCAGGGTATGCTGGGATGTGTAGTTCCACAGCAGCTGGAAGGCCGTAGGTTGAGGACCCATGATGTAAACTGTATTGTGATGACGGTTGCCATTTAAATCCCAATGTCTAACAAATTATCGTTCATTAAATGACCAACCATATTTCTCTTACGTCCTAGAGGATACTGGGTTTACATTTAGTACCATGGGGTATAGGTGGGTCCACTATGAGCCATGGGCACCTTAAGAATTTGATAGCGTGGGCTTGCTCCTCCCTCTATGCCCCTCCTACCAGACTCAGTTTAGAAAATGTGCCCGGAGGAGCCGGTCACGCTTATGGAAGCTCCTGAAGAGTTTTCTGCATTTATTTTATATGTTTGTTATTTTCAGGCAGGGTTGGTTGGCACCAGCCTACCTGCTTCGTGGACTTGGGAAGGGGGGGGGGGAATGGCCCAACCTCTTGAAGGGTGAATGGTCCCATTCCCCGCTGACAGGACACTGAGCTCCTGAGGGAACTATTCGAAGCCCCACCACGGTGAGCGTACATTCCCGCAGCACGCCGCCACTGCTAACAGAGCCAGAAGAATGAAGAGTGGTGAGTACTACGCCGGCGTCCCGGCTAGCGGGTCGCCAGCCATTATGGCAGCATGAGGGTACGGAGACGCATGTCTTCTAACCAGGGCAGAATGCGTCCCCAGACACAGTACACAGCTGCGTCTCAGTACACTGTACACAGTACCCACACTAGCAAAAACAGCCTTAAAACGGGTTTCTCTCCATTTTAAGCACCAGATTACCTCAGCCAGTATAAAAAAAATGGGAAAACTGCTCATCATTGAAGGGGCGGGGCTTCACTATGAGCGGATCCAGCAGTTCACCAGCACCATTTTCCCTCTGCAGTGGACACAGATGCTGACTGACATGGACGCGCAGCTCCTCCAGAGAGACTCCAGATTATCTCAGCGGTACCAGGGGGTCATAGCAGGGGGAGAGCAATTATTAGTATTAGTCCTCTATCAGGGAAATTAGTCTGCGACCTGGCTGAGCTTGGCATTACCGATAAGGGCGTGGTGGGGACTGGCTCCAAATAACTAGGTGTTTCCCTGAAGGGCTCTTTGTGGGTTAATTGTGCTTAACCTTTTCCTGTGTGTGTGTGTGTGTGTGTGTGTGTGTGTGTGTGTGTGTGTGTGTGTGTGTGTGTGTGTGTGTGCTGTCACATTTACATTATGTCAGGCAAAGAGTGTGTTTCTTGTACAGCGGAGTGTTCCTCTTCACCAGGGGACTCACTACTGGGTACTCAGGGCAGTGCACCTTCCCAGAATAGTGGGGCTGAACCGGAATGGGTTAATTCCATTAAGGGAATGATCTCGAATATTTCTACAAAGCTATCCCGCAATGAGAAAGAGACACAATACTTAAGACAGACTGTGGATGAGTTTATGAATAGAGACTCAGTTCCCAAGCCAGCGTCTCGATCACCTCCCATTTGTCCGCAAAAAACGATCTCTGGCCCATATCCTGCAGTCTGATGCTGACGGGTCAGACACGGAGGAGGGTGAGGTGGATTTGGAGGGGGGAGATGCTATTCTGTCACAGGGAATTGAAGTTCTTATACAACCTATCAGAGAGGTTCTGCAAATTCCTGATAAGGTATCAGAGGAGTGTTAGGAACTTATTTTAATATAAAAAAGAAGTCCTCAGTCACTTTTCCTGCGTCAAAGGAATTGAATACCCTGTTTGAAGAACCGTGGGTTCATCCTGATAAGAAATTTCAAATCCCTAAAAGGTTGCTCTCACCTTTTCCTTTTCCTCTGGAGGATAGGAAAAAATGGGAAAATCCACCAATAGTGGACGCATCAGTCTCTAGGCTGTCATGAAAAACTGTATTGCCTGTCCCTGGTGCAACCTCCCTAAAAGAGACGGCTGATCGTAAACTTGAGACTACACTCAAATCATTGTACACAGCTGCTGGCGTGGCCCAAAGACCCACTATTGCATGTGCGTGGATCACAAAAGCCATTGCAAAATGGTCAGGTAACCTAATTGAGGGGTTAGATTCCTTGTCTAGGGAGGATGTTGTTTTACTCCTGCAGCATATACAGGACTCTGCAAATTTTATGGTGGAAGCCATAAAAGAGATTGGTTTGCTTAATGCATGCACCACCACTATGGCAGTGTCAGCACGCAGATGCTTGTGGCTATGCCAGTGGACTGCTGATGTGGACCCATGAAAGGCGTGGAAGGCCTACCATTCACAGGAGAGGCCTTGTTTGGAGATGAACTAGACAAATGGATCGCCAAAGCTACTGCGGGTAAGTCTACGTATCTTCCTTCCGCAGCTCCCCCAGCCAGGAAAGCTTATTCAACTTCAAATTTACAGTCCTTTCGGACAGCCAAGTTTAAGGGCAAATCCAGAGGTGCTTCTACGACCTCCAGAGGCGCAAGAGGTAAACCACGCAAACCAGCAACTGCAGGTGCTCAGGAACAGAGCTCAGGCTCCGCTTCCTCAAAGCCTTCAGCATGACGGTGGACCGCGATGCCTGGAGGACTGTCAGGTGGGAGCCTGACTAAAATTCTTCAGTCACATCTGGACAAGTTTGTGTCGGGATCCCTGGGTCATAGATCTTAATACCCAAGGCTACAGAATGGAGTTCCAAGAGCTCCCACCTCACAGATTCTTCAAATCAGTTTTACCAGCTTCACAAGAGGCAAGTATAACTTTACAGCAGGCCATTCAAAAACCGGTACAGACTCAAGTCATTGTTTCAGTTCCACCTCATCTGCACAACAAGAGGTACTATTCCAACTTGTTTGTAGTACCAAAACCGGACAGGTCGGTACGGCCAATTCTGAATCTCAAGTCCTTGAACCTGTTCTTAAGAGTGTTCAAGTTCATTATGGAGTCTCTGAGAGCGATGATGTCAGGTCTGGAGGAAGGGGAATTCCTAGTGTCTCTGGATATCAAGGATGTGTACCTTCACATTCTGATCTGGCAGCCTCATCAGGCTTATCTACGGTTTGCACTGCAGAACTGTCACTATCAGTTCCAGGCTCTGACATTTGGTCTCTCCACGGCACCGAGGGGGTTCACCAAAGTGATGGAAGAGATGATGTTTATACTCCGCAAGCAGGGAGTGAACATAAGTCCTTACCTGGATGATCTTCTGATAAAGGCGCCGTCCAGGAAGAGGTTGCTGGACAGCATTGTTCTCTCAACCAAACTTCTCCAGGATCACGGGTGGATTCTGAACCTTCCAAAATCTCAGGACTGGATCCTGTTAACCATGGATGCAAGCCTCAGAGGTTGGGGAGCAGTCACCCAGAGGGTGCAGTTTCAAGGAAGATGATCAAGTCAGGAAGTCATCCTTCCAATCAACATTCTGGAACTCAGGGCCATATACAACACCCTTCTGCAGGCCTCTTATCTTCTTCACGATCGGGCCATTCAGGTCCAGTCGGACAATGTGACGGCAGTGACGTACATAAACCGACAGGGCGGAACGAAAAGCAGAGCAGCAATGTCGGAAGTGTCAAGAATTCTCCTCTGGACAGAAAAAAATGCTGTGGCAGCGGTCTTCATTCTGGGAGTAGATAACTGGGAAGCAGACTTCCTCAGCAGACACGACCTGCACCCGGGGGAGTGGGGACTTCACCCGGAAGTGTTCAGATGCTTGACACGTCGGTGGGGATATCCACGAATCAACATGATGGCCTCTAGTCTCAACAAGAAGCTCAAGCGGTATTGGTCCAGGTCGAGAGACCCACAGGCAGTGGCAAAAGACGCTCCGACGACTCCATGGGTCTATCAGATCATGACCGTGTTTCCTCTACATCCTCTGATCCCAAGAATTCTCAAAAGAATAAAAAGGGAAAAGGTTCAAGCAATACTCATTGCTCCGGACTGGCCAAGAAGGGCCTGGTACACGGACCTTCTGGAGATGCTCCTCGAAGATCCGTGGCCTCTACCTCTTCGCGAGGATCTTCTGCAAGAGGGCCCATTCGTCTATCACAGAGGTTCTCAAACTCGGTCCTCGGGGGCCCACACAGTGTATGTTTTGCAGGTCTCCTCACAGAATCGCAAGTGAAATAATTAGCTCCACCTGTGGTCCTTTTAAAATGTGTCAGTGAGTAATTAATACACCTGTGCACCTGCTGGGTTACCTGCAAAACATGCACTGTGTGGGCTCCCGAGGACCGAGTTTGAGATCCTCTGGTCTATCAGGACTTACCGTGGCTACGTTTGACGGCATGGAAGTTGAACGGCTGATTCTAGCCAGAAGAGGGATCCCTAACAAGGTTGTAACGACTATGATCCAAGCCAGGAAGGGGGTAACGTCTAAACATTACCACCGTATTTGGAAGAAATACATCTCTTGGTGTGAGAGCAGAACCTATTCTGCGGTGGAATTTCACCTGGGACGTGTCCTGCTTTTTTTGCAGTTGGGAGTGAATGTGGGCCTACGTCTAGGCTTCATTACAGTCCAGATTTAGGCCTTGTCTATTTACTTCCAGAAACAATTGGCTTCTCTCCCTGAGGTCCAGACATTCTTGAAGGGTGTTTTACACATCCAACCTCCCTTTGTGCCTCCCACGACACATTGGGATCTCAATCTGGTTCTGCACTTCCTCCAATCAGACTGGTTTGAACAGTTACAGGAGGTGGACGTAAAGTACCTTACGTGGAAGACCGTCACATTGCTGGCCTTGGCAAGACGTGTGTCGGAGCTGGAGGCATTGTCTTACAAGAGCCCCTACTTAATTTTCCATGAGGACAGAGCTGAACTCAGAACTCATCAGCAATTCTTCCAAAAGTGGTGTCTGCGTTTCAGATTAACCAACCTATTGTGGTTCTGGTTATCACCAACACTTCCACTACTTCAAAGTCTTTGGATGTTGTGAGGGCTTTGAAGGTATACGTAAAGAGGACAGCTTGTCACAGGAAATCCGACTCGCTGTTCGTTCTATATGATCCCAATAAAATTGGGTGTCCTGCTTCAAAGCAGACAATTGCACTCTGGATCAGGTTCACTATCCAGCATGCTTATTCCACGGCAGGTTTGCTGGTCCCAAAATCTGTACAGGCCCACTCTACTAGGTCGGTGGGTTCTTCCTGGGCGGCTGCCTGGGGTGTCTTGGCTTTACAGCTCTGCCGAGAGGCTACATGGTCTGGTTCGAACACGTTTGCTAAGTTTTACAAGTTCGATGCTTTGGCCTCTTCAGTTTGGTTAATCAGTTCTGCAGGAACCTCAGCACTCTCCCACCCGGTTTGGAAGCTTTGGTACATCCCCATGGTACTAAATGGAACTCCAGTATCCTCTAGGATGTAAGAGAAAATAGGATTTTAATTACCTACCGGTAAATCCTTTTCTCGTAATCCGTAGCGGATACTGGGCGCCCGCCCGGTGCTTCGTTCTTCCTGCACTGTTACTTGGTTAAGTATTGTTGGTTCAGCTGTTGCTGTTCCTGTTTAAAGTTGGGTTAGCATAGCTTTCCTCTGTTTGTGTGTGCTGGTTCAGAATCTCACCACTATCGTTATCCTTCTCTCAAAGTATGTCCGTCTCCCCGGGCACAATTTCCTAGACTAAGTCTGGTAGGAGGGGCATAGAGGGAGGAGCCAGCCCACACTATCAAATTCTTAAAGTGCCCATGGGTCCTAGTGGACCCGTCTATACCCCATGGTACTAAATGGAACCCCAGTAACATCTACGGACTACGAGAAAAGGATTTACCGGTAGTTAATTAAAATCCTATTTTTGGGGGCTATTTAGCGCCTCATTCGTCTGATTTACCAGTGTCATCACTGGCATACACTGGAAACATGCAATGGGTCATAAAGGGTTAAAACATTGCTTGATGTACTGTAACCTCATTTAGCAATTAATGATAGATGAGATGTCAGGACTATTTTCTTATAACCACTGGCATTTTTTGATGAGATTCTACGATGAAGTGCATTTTGCTTTCCATAAAAGTATGGGGTGGATGTATAAAACCTAAAGAGTGGAGAAGAGGACAAGGATGTATAAACCCCCTTAAAGAGTAGAGAAGGGGACAAATAGAGATGTTTCCCATAGCAACCAATCAGATTCTAGGTATCATTTATTAAGTGCATTATGCAAAATGATAAGTAGATGATTGGTAACTTCTCCACTCTTTAGAAGGTTTGATACATTTCTCTAAAAATGCAGATGATAAGTAAATATATCAGGTTCAGGAGGATAGTCTTAGTGCTGAATTTTGGCTAATGAGAAGAGCTAGGTCCTTAGGCTACTCATTAATTTGGAAAATCTGCTATCTTATCAGTGAGCCATAGCTGCCAGTCAAATAAAATTCATAGCTTGTTAAATAACATGGATTGAAAAAAGTACCACTGATGCTAGCACTGAAACATGGGCCCTCATTCCGAGTTGTTCACTCGCAAGGCGATTTTAGCAGAGTTACACACGCTAAGCCGCCGCCTACTGGGAGTGAATCTTAGCTTCTTAAAATTGCGAACGATGTATTCGCAATATTGCGATTACAAACTACTTAGCAGTTTCAGAGTAGCTTCACACTTACTCGGCATCTGCGATTAGTTCAGTGCTTGTCGTTCCTGGTTTGACGTCACAAACACACCCAGCGTTCGCCCAGACACTCCTCCGTTTCTCCAGCCACTCCCGCGTTTTTTCCGGAAACAGTAGCGTTTTTATCCACACGCCCATAAAACGCCGTGTTTCCGCCCAGTAACACCCATTTCCTGTCAATCACACTACGATCGCCGGAGGGAAGAAAAAGCCGTGAGTAAAAATACTATCTTCATAGCAAAATTACTTGGCACAGTCGCAGTGCGAACATTGCGCATGCGTACTAAGCAGAAAAACGCTGCGATGCGAAGAAAATTACCGAGCGAACGACTCGGAATGAGGGCCATAAAACATTGACGCTAAATCCTAATGATTGTTGTAAGGAGATAAAACCTATAAATATGATGTTAATATGTTTTTAAATCTCTTTCATGAACCCCTCTTTCTGGGATACACTATCAGTGTTTACAGAATACATTTGCTGTTTAGGGAATTTATTTTTAGAAAAAAGGCAAACAGGAATCCTTTTCTATATGTTCTGTACATTTAGCTCCAACACCTACCTCTCTAGATAGTTTTCTGATCATGGTGGTGAAGCTGCTCCATAATCTTTAAGGTATTAATGTATCTAATCACTGAAGTCTTAAGAATGTTTAGATAATGGTCAACCTAGTTCCAGTGGCCGAACTGTTTGCACCTTTTGTGGATTAATAAAAATTAGTACAACCAGGACTTTTTTTGAGCCGGAATGCTCCAGAATGTCGTTTTTTAAGGTCTTTTGTAAAATGGCATCATCAGGAATGGCGTTCTGGAACTACCTGTGGACTGCCTACAGTGGTAGGGTCCTGGGAATTCCATGCTGTGCGCCAGCATCAGTGTCTTTGTACCTCACTGGGCACCTATGTGACCCCTCTTGGCTACTGCTGCCTGCGCTCCTGCTCCAATCCACAAAGAAGGATGCCGAGGAGGAGTGGGCAGCACCGTTTTGGAGCCCAAAAGGGGTGGCGGCAGCATCAGCTGGCAGGTGATACCCTGACAATGAGCAAATACTGTGGCATAAGGGTCAGGGTACTGTATATGGCATAATATCGTGTCAGGATATACTGTGGGAGTGTAATATGATGTCAAGGGCATTAGTGTGTTGGCATAATATGGTGACGGGCATAACTCTTAATGCATAATATGGTATTAGGCATTACTGTGGGAATGTAATATGGTGTCAGGGGCATTACTGTTTGGCAGGGTCGGACTGGCCCACAGGTGTACAGGGGAAACCACCGGTGGGCCCCACTGCCTGGGGTCCACTCCTTCCTCTAGGGATCAGGTTCCAGACTGTGCACTTGTATTATACATTGTAGATATGTTGCATTACACTGCACAAGTCTATTGTGTATCTCAAGCCTCTGTGGAGGTTGGCCACCCCCCCTTTGTAGACTGACCACACCCCTAAGCATGGGCCCCTATCACTGCATCCCCCCGGTGGGCCCTTCATGCCCCAGTCCGACACTGCTGTTTGGGCATAATATGGTGTTGGACATTACTGTGGGGGCTTAATATGGTGTCAGGGGCATTACTGTGGAGGCATAATATAATGTTGGGCATTACTATAGGGATATAATATGGTGTCAGGGGGCATTACTGTGGGGGAATAATATAGTGACAGGGGCATTACTGTGTGGGGCTTAATATGGTGTCGGAAATTACTGTGTGGGGCATAATATGATATCAGGGGCATTACTGAGTTGGGCCTAATATGATGTCAGTGGCATTACTGTGTGGGGCATAATATGGTGTCAGGGGCTTTACTGTGTGGGGCATAATATGTCCCTTCCTTGTGAGACCACACACTTTTTTGTGGTGCATTCCTTCTGTAACGTTTACTCACCAATTAATGCCCCCAAAGCTAGCTCCACCTACATCACTACTCACCTCTGCCCCACCCTCAGTTACTGAACCTATTTGCCTAGATAAATAGCACTGAGTACAACAGAAGTTAGAGACAAGAAGATTCCTAATGGTTTATGCTCTCTTCCTGCTAACACTTTGCAGGCAAATGACCATAACTTAAATGAAGACATTCTGTAGGAGTGGCAAATAAAGATCACAGATTTATGTAATAAACTTTCTGCTATATGGTGGCAAAGAACAGCACTATAAATGTCCACTCCAACCCTTGTAGATAGTCTGTCTGGCAATCAGTCCCTGTAAATCCTACCACACAAACACATAGATTTGCACGAGGACCCTAAACATAATGGTGGATTGGTGCCATGACATTACATTGTGATACTGTACATGACTTCAGTGCCCAACCCATTTTTGCTTACTCAGTCCCCCAGAGGATCGGGCCTGATACTAAATAGATAATGTATGTGATAAATTTAAATGTTTTAAATTCAGGTTTACCATACAACTTTGCCTTATTCACATGTGGTTTAATCCTAGACCAAAGGCAGATTGAGCTTGTCAAACCACTACACATCCCCAGCAGTATATATTTTCATACAGAGGCATAAGTTAATACCAGGTGCCCAGAGGCAAAATAACAATGGTGCCCCCCCCCCCCCCACACACACACACACACTCTCTCCTTGCTTTCACCAGCAACACCCCACACCACAACAGGCAGGGACGATTTATGGGTCACAGGGGCCTGAAGGCATACAACAGCCACATTTATACACACATGTATTGCAACATACAGTATACACACACAGCCGCACACACATTGCCATATATACACACACTCATATACACATACACACACAGCCGCATATGAACACACATTGCCACATACAGTATACACACACAGCCACATGCACACAGCCACATATAGACACACACAGCCACATATACACATTGCTATATATATCTATATATACATACTGTTCAAGTCAAATTACTTTCTAACAAATATTTAAAATGCCAACTCTAATATATACTGTGGACGCCTGCGCATCTTATTACAATGTGCTATGAATGTGCGCTATACATCGCAAAACACTACATCCCATAAGAGAAAACAATACACCCATACATTATCTGAGTTCCAAAGCTCATTGATGCATATATTTGTTATTAAAAGGATATGTATTCAGTATATCCCAATGTACAGTATATATATAGTTACATGGTTACAGTTTACACAGTAAGCAGTTATTACAAACTAATTCAAATACATACATGGCCAGCAATACAATTGCCAGGTCCCTCAATGCTCACTACGCTCCCGCTCTAGGCTCACAGCAGAGCATCGGCAGAAACCCATCTCGATCAGCATCTGGGACAAACAGGGCAGCCGGCTCTGTGTGTGTGATCAGCTATACACTGAGTCTGTTGGGGGCGTGCACAGATCTCTTGTTATTGGTCTAGGGGAGGGAACTTTCTCATTCATGATGAGTCATTGGTCAGTTCATATGCAAGCAACATCCAGCCTTGATGGTGTAATGATCAAGCTGATTATTTACCTTAGAACACAAGCTATTTATTAATATCGTGAAGCCGTAATGGCCGCTGTCCCTCGTGCACGTGCTACGCACTTTGTACGCTATTTGCGTACAAAGACCTCGCACGTGGTATGCTAGTTACGTACACACGCTGCGCTGTGAGTACGGAATACACACAGCGAGCGTACACACAGATAATATCCTTTTAAACCTTACACAGAGTATGCTTATACTGTAAATCTTAGTGTTGAGATACTGCAATGATATAATGCTATTTAACCTTGATCTGTAAGCTAGCTGTTTGAGCGATTGAGATGCTCCGATTACCCTCAGCAATGTAATAAACACACAATACCTTGCTAAGGTTCCAACACCTTTACTAACAATATTTAGCTAAGTAAAAGGGAAAAGAAAACAGTGAACAGTTCATACACTACAGGCTAACATTAATATCTAACAGAATAACTAAACAAAAATATACACAATAGCGAACGATCGCAAACACAAATACATCGACTAAGAATGAATGGCTAACATTAAAACGGGTAACAAAGTGGCCACAGAGAAACATACCATACGGGGAACACTCGCAAGCGCAACCGGAATCCAGTCCTCCAATTATCAGAGATAAATGTTGAAGAGAGAGAGTACTGGCCGGTCTGGGGACAGTGACCCTTATATACACAACATACAGTGTACTACAAAGGGCCCTACAATCTTATTGTTCATTGGACACAGGAATGTATCCTCGCATTATAACAAAAGGTCATAGGTTAGTTTGAACAGGTGGGCTGTGACTATATCAAACTGCTCAGGTGGGAGGGAATCTCAGAATTCCCGCCGCAAGGATAATGAACTGCAAATATAGGAAATGTCCAGAAACTACTAATGGCCATAACTATACGCAGGAGCGATTAATCTTTACCCAACCAGCACCGGATTGTTCCTAATAAAATGTTCTTTAGTTAGGTACCAAACACCACTGCTCAAACCCTGTCTGACCCTTCATATCATGCAATGAGGAATTCCTCTGTCCAGCGACCAGTTACATTAAACAAACTTACAGTCATTATTAAGAGGAACATTATCTATAAAACATACTATTTGGTTTTATTATTTAACTATTGAGTCGCCCGCTAGACGCACACAAACTCTACCGTAAATGCACATACCACGCGCTCGAGCGCATGGCCGAGGGGGGCACCATCACGCAGCTGCGAGTATCCGCACGCACGGGAGAGAATGTGCACGTGCAGCGGGCAAGCGCATGAGGTGAATATATGGCAACGTGTAGCATGATATTTTTCCGACTTTGACAGTCCACCCTTTGGCAGTCACCAATAACTGCCACTTCCTAAAACAGTTCAAAAAGAGAAAAATATATGTCATATGTAAATACATTTCTATGATTGGGTAAGGGAGAAGAGAGGAAGGTGGGAAAAAGGTATGACCTAGTGAGATAGTAGAAGCATGTGTGTATGAATCCATGTTTGAGGGGTTATGTATCATCGTGCCGTACGTGTTTTAAATCAAGCTTCGAGGTATTGTGAAGTATACATTTGAATTCCTTCTTATCCCGTATTACGGGTCTGTGGATGGGCTGTCAAACTTTACCGAGCTCTTTTCGGCTTTTGGTTGCAACAAATGGGGGAGCACATTTAGTTGATGATACATGAATGGGGGAATATGTGAGTGCTGATATCTGTATCTATATTCCCTATCGACTATGTGTGTCATTACCTGAAGGTTGTAGAAATGAAGATAAGAAGCAATTATGGTAAATGCAGTCATAAACTATGTGAGTTTAATATACATTTGCTGATTGAGGTCTTGTCTTGTGTCTTGTCTCGATGTACATGTTGACTGTAGTCTCCTGATGCTTTTGCTATAAATAACGGCAAAAGTTTTTCCATTGTCCAGAAAGTTAGTCACTAAAATATTTGGGCTATCGTAAAATTTAGAGTCACTAGGGAAAATCGGGCTTGTAGCATGGTTCATCAATGGTCTGTATAAAAGAGGTTGTTAAATTCTTCTTCCAAGCGGATGTCTTTGTACCTTGGAGGAAAACAAAGGAGAAACGGGTGAAAGAAACAGACCGTGGAATCACATTTTCATCACAACATTGTCTCTATCGTTGGGTCATAACTGAAATTAGTTGTTGTTATTACAGTGTCCTCGCTCCTTAAGCTCATCACCCTGGTATTGCTTTTACTCCTCGTTAAAACCCGAACGCATCTAAATATCAGGCCAACCAATATGACGACCCCCAGAATACACAAAAGAAATTTCCCTACATCCATAATAATATCTTGGGCCCATTCTCCTAAACCCGAGAACCAATTTCGTGGGTTCAACCATGACACCCAACTGGTCAGCTCATTACCCACAGCAGCGAGTGTGAGATTGTGTTTCCTTCGAAACTCCCACTTTAATTGTAAAATGTCATCCATCTTTTGGTCTATGACCTCGGCTGGGTCCTCCGTGCTGTTTGCAATGTACGTGCAGCACTTTATTCCATATTGAGTTGCAAGGGTAACACAATACCCGCCTGTCACTGCTGTGTGGTAATTGAGAATCATCCTATGCTGAACCAGTTCTGTTTTGTAGGCTTGTAACTCTTTCCCAGTGTACCTGAATGTGTCGTCATACATTTCGGTGATATTGTCTAATAAATTTGCAAGCGCAGATATATATTTATAATTTATCACTCCTCTGGCGGTACGAGTGATATCTAACGCGAGTAGGAATTGAATCCCGGTGGATTCATGGATCAGATCAGAGGCTGAATGCTCTGTCCTCTCTATCAGGTGCCGTTTAACGATGTGCTCGTAATGAGTGTGAGTATAAGGAGCTTGGGCACTGCGGTGAATATCTTTCATTTTGTTATGGGATACAGTCATTACTTCAGGCAGTACTTTTCCAATATAGCACAATCCCTCTGAGTTTGGGGCAAGCCACTTATACGCCTTCCTCCCGCATATGAAATATGCATCATCGGGGAGAACAAATGGGACGGAGTATGACATTATCATGTTACAAATTTTCCATGTGAAATCTCCTAACCCTAACTCTCCCATCTGTTTAGTACACGTATCTGTTTGTATGATATGTGCACAGTATCCTGGTGATACTTCTCCAACTCGCATGGTTCTACTTCCTAGAGTGTACCTATACCGGAAAAATCTTCCATGGTCAGCTATCTGGCGTATAAGTTCTGTGTCTATGGGCATTCTGTCGGCTCTGTATGAAAAGGTCATGGTTTGATTACTCCATGACACTTCCCAATTTCCCGGCTATCGGGGATTGGAAATGTTAAAGCATACTAAGGACCTATCCACATGATATTGGTGGAGCTTCAAACTAGGAGGACTAGAGATATTAAACCTCTTGTCCACCGGCCTCCCACCACTTAGCTCAAGTACCTCTCTTACAGTTAAAGGGAATGGTACTAGTCCTGATTTGCTATGACCTTGAGGTACTTGAGAGCATACCCAACAGTCTGTCTGGTTTAACACTTTACCCACTAGGGAGTGATAGTCACTCAATGGATGCCGGTCCATGTGGACATTAAAACTGGACTGACATTTCTTGATGCACCCATCCTCAACTATATTGTCACAGTGCCTACAGATGCAGTTCTCTTCAGCTAACAATCCTTCACAATTTCTTCTATTGTCAATGCTACCAGATCGTTTTCTGATATTCGCCTTTGCTCGGAGATTATGTTGCTCTTGGAAATTTACGCCTGCATCCTGGTCATCAGAACCCATTCCAGATCCTTTCTCGACCTCCATGGTACTCTCACCGAAACAGACTGCTCTGGTCAACATCATGGTCAACAGGAAAATCCGGATCACAGTCTCATGGGGCAAGTCCATCTTAGAGAAGTAAAAGGAGAAAAATAAGAAGGGGGAAAGGAAATAGGAGGGAGGTGGGAACTGGAGAAAATAACAAATGGGAAAAAGAAATCTGTCTCGACAAGCTTCTGGTCTTATTATTCTCAGCGCTCAGGTGTCGTCTTAATCCTCCCTGAACAGACACTCTAGTGATACAACCTCTACCGTCTGTTCTTTATCACGGGACCTCTCTGGGTCAGTGACTTTTTTACAATGAGACGAATGGACCCAAGTCTCTCTCTCGGCAACCTTCAATGCTGTTGTGCTGGTCAATAAGACTTGATATGGTCCTTCCCATCTGTCAATAAGGCAACCTGAGCGTAGAAAATTCTGTATCATTACATAATCCCCAGGTTCAATGTCATGACAATTACTGTCTGGTAGATCAGGAGTCACCAACTTTAGATTATCATTCTGATTCCTCAATTGCTTACTCATCTTAACCAAGTACTTTACGGTTACTTCATTGTTACATTTCAAATCATCCTGGGGGTTAATCATAACATGGGGTTGTCGACCAAACAGAATTTCAAAAGGAGACAGGTTCAGAGGGGACCTGGGAGTGGTTCTGATGCTGTATAATACAATTGGCAAAGCTTCGGGCCATAACAGTCCTGTTTCAGTCATTACCTTGCTCAATTTATTTTTAATAGTGCTGTTCACTCTTTCCACCTTCGCACTCGCCTGGGGGCGGTACGGAGTGTGCAGCTTACTATTAATTCCCATCAACTTACACATTGTTTGAAAGACTTCACCTGTAAAATGGGTACCCCTATCACTCTCGATGATTCTAGGGATACCGTACCTACACACAAATTCCTGCACAATTTTCTTTGTAGTAAATACAGCGGTATTTGTGGGCGCGGGAAATGCTTCGACCCAATTTGAGAATACATCAATACAGACCAAAACATACTTTAAATTTCTACAAGGTGGTAATTGTATGAAATCAATCTGTATTACCTGGAAAGGGCCATCTGTCGGAGGGATATGGGATGGCTCTGTCGCTATTGCCTTTCCGATATTCTTCCTCAAGCAGGTGAGACATGTCATTGCTCTTTTACCCGCATGGGAAGAAAATCCTGGGGCGCACCAATAAGCTCTTACTAGCTTACACATTCCTTCTTTGCCTAGATGAGTCAGCCCATGTGCCGCTTCCGCTAGACTTGGAAGGTATGCTCTGGGTGCCACTGGTTTACCATGTCCATCTGTCCAGAGTCCTGAGGACTCCTGGCCATATCCTTTTGACCTCCAAACTGCCTTTTCCTGCGGGGAACACAAATTTTGCATTTCACACAATTTCTGTGTGTTTACAGTATTAAATACCATCAGTTGTGTACTGTCTGTTTGTATGGGGTTACCGGCTGCTGATTTAGCAGCTTCGTCTGCTCGGCTGTTACCAAGTGATACCGGGTCTTGGCTATATGTGTGAGCTTTACACTTGATAACAGCCACTCTGTCGGGTTCCTGTATCGCTGTTAGAAGTCTTTTGATGTGGGCTGCATGCGCTACGGGTGTGCCAGCTGCCGTCATGAAATTTCTGAGGCGCCATAGGGCTCCGAAATCATGGACTACTCCAAAGGCGTACCTAGAATCTGTGTAAATATTGGCTGACTTGCCCTTAGCCAATTCACATGCTCTGGTTAGGGCAACCAGTTCAGCAACTTGTGCTGAGTGTGGTGGGCCTAGCGGTTCTGCTTCTATGGTACTTTGGTCATCTACGACTGCGTATCCAGTACACAAGTCTCCCTAGTCCGTCTGTCTGTGACAACTACCGTCAGTGTAGAAAGTAAAATCTACATCTTCCAGTGGGTTGTCACTGATGTCAGGCCTTGCCGTGAAATTTTGGGTCAAATATTCCATACAATCATGCGTGTCATCCCCTGTATTAAATCCTCCTTCACCATCACTCTCATCCTCCACCCTTTGTGCCTGTCCAGGCACACCTGGGAGATACGTTGCAGGATTTAATGCGCTGCATCTCTTTATGGTGATGTTTACGGGGGCCATCAATGCCAATTCCCATCTTGTAAACCGCGCTGATGAGACGTGTCTGGTTTGGGCCGAATTCAGCAAGGCTGACACTGCATGTGGTGTATGAATTGTGAGGTTGTGTCCTAGCACTACATCTTCGCTCTTTGTGACTAGCAATGCTATTGCTGCAACACTTCGCAAGCATGTGGGGAGGGATCGCGCTACCGTATCTAGCTGAGCGCTATAGTAGGCTACCGGCCTGCTGGCATCACCATGCTTCTGGGTTAAGACACCTGCTGCGCACCCAGCACTCTCTGTTCCGTACAGCTCAAAGGGTTTCCCATAGTCAGGCATACCTAATGCTGGTGCCTGCGTTAGGCACTGTTTAAGTCTCTCAAATGCCATCTCGGATTCGTCTGTGTGCGAAATCCGATCAGGTTTGCTTGATGAGACCATCTCCTGCAAAGGTAGGGCCAGTATGGAAAAACCTGGGATCCAGTTACGGCAATACCCACACATTCCTAAAAATGTTCTAATCTGTTGCTAGGTTTGTGGCAGGGTCATGTCACGAATTGCTTGAATTCTATCAGCGGTAAGGTGTCTCAGTCCTTGTGTTAGACAGTGTCCCAAATACTTCACACGGGTCTGGCATAATTGTAACTTGTCCTTGGAAACCTTGTGTCCTGTGTCTGAAAGATGAAACAGGAGTTGTTTCGTATCTCTCAGGGACGCTTCCAGTGAATCTGAACACAGTAGTAAATCATCCACAAACTGTATCAATATTGATCCACTCTCTGGTTGGAAAGACTGTAAACAATCATGCAGGGCCTGTGAGAAAATACTTGCACTATCTATGAAACCTTGTGGTAATCGAGTCCAAGTGTACTGGACTCCTCTGTATGTGAATGCGAATAAGTATTGACTGTCAGGGTGCAGAGGTACCGAGAAGAAGGCGGAGCAGAGGTCAATCACAGTGAAAAATTTGGCAGTGGGAGGGATTTGCATAAGGATGACAGCTGGATTTGGCACTACAGGGAATTGACTCTCAACTATTTTGTTGATCCCTCTTAGATCCTGCACTAATCTGTAACCCCTCCCCCCACTCTTTTTAACAGGGAAGATGGGACTATTGGCAGTGCTGGACGTCCTTACCAGAATGCCCTGTTGTAGCAAGCGCTCTATTACAGGGTAAACTCCTAACTCCACCTCTGGCTTCAGAGGGTATTGTGGGATTTTTGGAGCTATCCTACCATCTTTTACTTGCACAACTACTGGGGCTACGTTTGCCATCAATCCAGTGTCTTGTCCATCCTTGGTCCAAAGTGATTCCGGTAGCTGGGAAATCATTTCCTCTACCTTGGACGGACACCTATTTACAACAACAGTGTGTGACATTAATCTTGTTGGGGAGTCTAGCATATCCTGCGCTTCCTGAGCGTGGTTTTCGGGTATGTCCAAGAACACACCTTCAGGAGTACAGTATATGACGCATCCCATTTTGCACAGTAAATCTCTCCCTAGGAGATTAGTCGGAGCCGATGCAGCCAGCAGAAAAGAATGCTTGGTATGCAAAGGCCCTATCGTAATCTCTGCTGGTTTGCTTAAAGGGTATTGTCGCACTACTCCTGTTACTCCCATGGCTGGAATTGTTTTACCAGTGGTTCTCATGCCCACGGTCGAATTTATCACTGACTTGGCCGCCCCCGTATCTACAAGGAAATTTAGAGATTTTCCAGCTACATCAATTGTGACCTCAGGTTCATTTCCAAGGCTCGCAATTAATTTCACTGGCTGCAGACTACAGGTGTGGCCTCGCCCCTATGGTGCGTGGTGACCTCCCTGCATTGCGCTGGCAGCTATTACCTGTGAAGGAGGTAAATGGGAATTATCAGAGACTTGCCAGTCTCTTCTTGGGGGATACCTTCTTGTTTCCCCTGCGTGTGGCTCATAACTCCGTCTCTGCGGTCCTTGATCCCAATTTCGTATGTCATGTCGTTGTCTAGGGTTTTTATATGCATTGTGTGGATTACTGGTGCAGTTACGTGCAAAATTACCTTCCCTATTACAATTGTAACATTTTACCATATGCGGCTTACCACCAGGGGTCTGAGATTTAGACTGAGGCGGCCTTGTTGTAAGGGCTTGGATACTTATAGCCATCAGTCTATCACTCTGTGACTCCCTGCGTCTTGTGATGTTCCTGTCGTGCCCAACAGCAGTCTCTCTTAAGGCGGCCACCGACATACCTCTCCAGTTAGGTTGAGTGGTTTGCACCCTATTCCTTAATACCTCCTTTAAACCGTCCATCAAGACGGACACCGCTACCTCTCTATGGTGTACATTTGCCTCAATTTCCACGATCCCAGTATATTTAGCCATTTCCTCCAGTGCCCGGTGGAAATATTCAGAGGCAGTTTCTCCTTCCGTTTGTTTGATGGAGAAAATTTTGTTCCATTTTACCACAGCTGGGAAGTATATTCCTAGCTGAAGATTGATTCTGGTTACATTATCTTGATTATACTCATCTGTAAGGGGTACTTCTTCATCTAATTTACAGTCAGCTATAAATTTCACAAGGTCAATACTAGAGGGCAGACATGCCCTCAGTAGTGTCCTCCAATCTTTGTTGTTGGGTTCAGTGGAGTTACCCAGGTCCTTAATGAACCTTTGACATGCGGCTAAATCTTTTCTGGGATCAGGAAATTCAGACAAAATTGTTCTTAATTCTGCTCGGGACCAGGGACAATGCATTGCAATATTCCTGATGGGTGTGACCCCATTTGTGTCGGTCTTCCCATTGGGGACCGCTATCACTCTAACAGGATTAATATTAATTACATCACTCTGGGTTGATTCTACAGTGGGTCGTGCAACAGTTTCAGAATATTGTACAGTGCCGTACTTACCTCTAGATACAACCTCACCTGTCCCTGAACTATGTGCCTTTGATACCACTTTTACTGGTTGGGCGATGCCCACTGAAGTATCGTTTACTGGTCGTAGTCCTGGGGGAAGTTTAAAATGGGATACAACTTGCATGGGTTAGCGTTAGTATCAACATTTGCATTAACTTTCATTTTATTCTTATCATTACTACATTGGTTAAGCGCACCCTTATCGTACACCCGCATGTCATTCTCTGCAGCCACTTTGTCCCCTACTATATACGGTGGTGGTGCCGTTGCTATCAGACTCCTACCAGGATTTGAATTTGCTTTCTGAGCTAATTCCTGTTGTATTTCACTTTCCTGTTGCCATACCTGTAAACAATCATAATGTCTAATCCTCTGCTTTGCAGATTTTATTAGACCTATCCTTTTTCTTAGATTCTGCAATACCTCAGGGTTCAAACTGCCTACCCGGGGAAACTGTTCCCCATCATCCTCTGTCATCCGTTCCCATTCTTTGCAAAATACCTGTGTGTGTGATCCGTATTTTTCACACATTATATACCGTGCTGACCCTTTGGGCCAACAACTACCAACGTGAACCCTTGTTGGACGTCCCTTCTTTGAACAACTGGCCCCCATTGTTTGCAGATTATTGCTGTCTCAGCAAATTCTTACAAAACAAAACAAATTGCCCGCGGTAAGGCGACGGTGAAAGTTCAACTAGTGCCTTCACTCACTTTACGCCCCAATTGGCCAGTACGAGTTCCAGCAATGTGCCCACCACTGGACGTACCCAATCCGCGGGATCTTTTTGTAACCTCTATTTACTGGGGCGTGTGGGAGTATGCTACCCTCCCCAGTAAGTATTGGTTGTTGGAGATTTCCTGAGTGAACAGCGAAACTCCCTTAAAATAACAAAAACCTACACAAATCACGTTAGAATGTACAAATAGCGTTTATGATCCCACAGTAAATTTTAATGGGTATCAAGGTAACAAACTAATGCACACAATTACGTGCGGTCCAGTCGCACTGCGCATAAGTAACTTAATATTTATACGCTGTACGACCAACGGAATCAGTTGTTTAGGCTGCGAAACCATCAGCCGGAGCTCAATCTATATGGGTAATACGCGAAACCCCCCGGGCTGCGCTTAAACCTTCGCAGTCGTTTTGTCTGCGGATACTACTTGCTCCTTTTACCTTGTATAATGTTAACGCGGGCAAGCCAGTCCCACGCCACCAAGTGTCCACTCACCTGATGTGGTCTCCGACGGGATCCCGATTTCTGGGTTCACAAAATAATACCTTTATTTCCACACTCACTCCTACTCACTCATATACACTGATCTTTCTGTACAGAAATTCCTTTCATACAGGCAGTAGTTCAATCCCTGAGTATTGCAATAGAAAAAGGTTCTCTTTTAACTAAGCTTTTTGGAAACTGAACAAACCTGTGCTATTTTCAGGTGGCTGTACTTATCCGCCCCCACTAAAACAATGTTATCGTGTGATTTGAGTCTCGGTGGGCGTATCCGTACGCTCCGTTGCGTAAACACGCCACGTGCGTATGCCTTTGTGTTGCGTACGTAATCTGGCACGCTGCCCGATACACGTATGCACAAAGTCCAGATATGCCCACAGCAACGCAACTAACACGCTTCTATAAATGTAAACGATGTTCAACTGTAATCGCTTACCGTACACCACACAGTATTTGCTATGCTGTGTGCGTGTCCTTTACAATTATTCCCTTAAAATTATCCTTTATAATCTCAACTAAATAGCACCAGATTTCCTCAGCACGTGTCTAATAATCGGTTCTAATGGCAACAAGAGAGTGAGTCGCAACAATGTAGATGTGTGCGTGCGTGTGTGTGTGCGTACGCAAAACAGAAATAAACAGTTTTAAAAGATAATAGCATTTTGTTCTTACCTTCCTACCTTCCGGTTTCTGATTCCACCCCAGCACTCCTACAGCGTAGCGTAACAGACGCTTATCTAGTCAGCACCACTGTATCCCTCACCACCAATACGGATACGAAGGGATACTGCGTTCCCGCCCTTTGCTGACAGATAAAGTCTGTTCTTGCTAGTGGCGGATATGTGGAGGACGGACGAGCCCTCAATTGATCAAGCTGATTATTTACCTTAGAACACAAGCTATTTATTAATATCGTGAAGCCGTAATGGCCGCTGTCCCTCGTGCACGTGCTACGCACTTTGTACGCTATTTGCGTACAAAGACCTCGCACGTGGTACGCTAGTTACGTACACACACTGCGCTGTGAGTACGGAATACACACAGCGAGCGTACACACAGATAATATCCTTTTAAACCTTACACAGAGTATGCTTATACTGTAAATCTTAGTGTTGAGATACTGCAATGATATAATGCTATTTAACCTTGATCTGTAAGCTAGCTGTTTGAGCGATTGAGATGCTCCGATTACCCTCAGCAATGTAATAAACACACAATACCTTGCTAAGGTTCCAACACCTTTACTAACAATATTTAGCTAAGTAAAAGGGAAAAGAAAACAGTGAACAGTTCATACACTACAGGCTAACATTAATATCTAACAGAATAACTAAACAAAAATATACACAATAGCGAACGATCGCAAACACAAATACATCGACTAAGAATGAATGGCTAACATTAAAACGGGTAACAAAGTGGCCACAGAGAAACATACCATACGGGGAACACTCGCAAGCGCAACCGGAATCCAGTCCTCCAATTATCAGAGATAAATGTTGAAGAGAGAGAGTACTGGCCGGTCTGGGGACAGTGACCCTTATATACACAACATACAGTGTACTACAAAGGGCCCTACAATCTTATTGTTCATTGGACACAGGAATGTCTCCTCGCATTATAACAAAAGGTCATAGGTTAGTTTGAACAGGTGGGCTGTGACTATATGAAACTGCTCAGGTGGGAGGGAATCTCAGAATTCCCGCCGCATGGATAATGAACTGCAAATATAGGAAATGTCCAGAAACTACTAATGGCCATAACTATACGCAGGAGCGATTAATCTTTACCCAACCAGCACCGGATTGTTCCTAATAAAATGTTCTTTAGTTAGGTACCAAACACCACTGCTCAAACCCTGGCCCTCATTCCGAGTTGTTCGCTCGTTCTTTTTCATCGCATCGCAGTGAAAATCCGCTTAGTACGCATGCGCAAAGTTCGCACTGCGACTGCGCCAAGTAACTTTACTATGAAGAAAGTATTTTTACTCACGGCTTTTTCTTCGCTCCGGCGATCGTAATGTGATTGACAGGAAATGGGTGTTACTGGGCGGAAACACGGCGTTTCAGGGGCGTGTGGCTGAAAACGCTACCGTTTCCGGAAAAAACGCAGGAGTGGCCGGAGAAACGGTGGGAGTGCCTGGGCGAACGCTGGGTGTGTTTGTGACGTCAAACAGGAACGACAAGCACTGAACTGATCGCACAGGCAGAGTAAGTCTGGAGCTACTCTGATACTGCTAAGTAGTTAGTAATCGCAATATTGCGAATACATCGGTCGCAATTTTAAGAAGCTAAGATTCACTCCCAGTAGGCGGCGGCTTAGCGTGTGTAACTCTGCTAAATTCGCCTTGCGACCGATCAACTCGGAATGAGGGCCCCTGTCTGACCCTTCATATCATGCAATGAGGAATTCCTCTGTCCAGCGACCAGTTACATTAAACAAACTTACAGTCATTATTAAGGGGAACATTATCTATAAAACATACTATTTGGTTTTATTATTTAACTATTGAGTCGCCCGCTAGACGCACACAAACTCTACCGTAAATGCACATACCACGCACTCGAGCGCATGGCCGAGGGGGGCGCCATCACGCAGCTGCGAGTATCCGCACGCACGGGAGAGAATGTGCACGTGCAGCGGGCAAGCGCATGAGGTGAATATATGGCAACGTGTAGCATGATATTTTTCCGACTTTGACAGTAATTACAGGAGATAGCCACTGGTACCAAGCTGCAAACATGCTGTCTTCCAGGAAGTTCATTGTTCTAATAAGAGTGACTTTAGCTTTCATACATTTAATCATATCTACTCATGGCAATGTGCTACAACCTAATCACAGGCATCAAATTGACACACACATTAATCTGGTTACTTTGACACCAAGCACGACATGTCCATCTTGCTCCGCTCCAATAATACACATACATGACGTTACTCCATTATATAATTTAAAACCTTATGATATCCGGTGCTTGATATGTTCAATATATGTGCTGTGTGAAATATGTGTTGAATATATCTTTGTGGCATGTCTGTGTAAATGCATATGTTACCATATATTGCTGTGCACGCTGTGCGTCTTCGCAAGCATAGCGACTCATATGAGGGGAGTCTGTATGTTCTTTCTATGTAATATTTTTTTACTTCGACAATACATACACATACAGCCACTCACACATTGCCACACACACGTGCACACACACACATTGCCACCCACAGTATACACACACATCACGCACAACACTAATCTAAGCGCCATGCCTGAGCCTGGTGTGTGCCTTCCTGTATGCACTGTCACTGCCCCAGCGCTTTTCCACGTCAGTCCCCTATCCCAATTTTACGTGTTCCTCCCGAGGCACTGCTTAATAACTTGAGCCGCAGCAGTGACAAGTGAGAAGGGAAGGGGAATCTGCGCTGGAGAAAGGCAGCAGAGTTGTGAGGAGGTGGGTGCACCGCTTGTCAGTGGTGGGAAGATCTGCCTCCTCCACTACCGCTGAGCTAACGGGTGCTGGTGCTGAATGTATAAATGTAGCAACTGAGCAGAGCACCGGAGGCAATGGAGAGGTCAGCGTGCCCCTTCAGAGCAGGCGCCCAGCAGCGACCGACTCCATTGTCTCCGATACTTCCGCCCAGTGCTTAAAGTGGCCCTAGAGAGGTGGTGGAACTCACCCCTCTCCCCACGGCGCCCATGTAATAAAGGTATTGCGCGCGCCGTAGGCGCGCGCTGCAAAAAGGGGGTGTGGTCTCAAAAAGAAATATAGTAATAATAGAAAAATAGTAATAATGCCCACAGTAGTAGTACCCAAGTGGAAATTTTGAAGTGGGGGTATGGAAAAGTGAAGGGTGCAATTATGTGCGCGCCGAAGGCGCGCGCACTCCTGACAAGGGTGCGTGGCCACGCAAAAGGGTCATGCCCTTCAGTGTAGTTTACCACACCATATACCCCTTATACACATTATGCACCACAATAGTAGGACCCCTTTCACATTATAGCTCACAGTATGAGCCGAAATTCACATTTATACCACACAGTATGAGCCACATTCATATTACACCACACAGTATGAGCCAAATTCACATTACACCACACGGTATGAGCTGAAATTCACATTACACCACACAGTATGAGCCGAAATTCACATTACACCACACAGTATGAGCCGAAATTCACATTATAGCACACGGTATGAGCCGAAATTCACATTATAGCACACAGAATGAGCCAAAATTCACATTATAGCACAGAGAATGAGCCGAAATTCACATTATAGAGTGACAGAGTGACAGGGAGAGTGACAGCAGGGACATGGAAAGTGACAGCAGGGACATGGAAAGTGACAACAGGGGAATACAGTAGGGACTAGGGAGAGAGAAAGGCAGCAGGTTAGATTACCTGTTTAGCAGCGGCGGTGGTCTGCGGTGCTGTGGATGAGTAGGCTGTGGTAGGCGTGACGTGGAGGAGGCTGTGGGCCTCGGAGATAGTGCGGAGGAGGAGGCTGTGGGTGCGCAGAGGTCCGAGGCCGGGGCGGCAGAAGAGGCTGAGGGCGGCTGCAGTGGATCTGGAACCAGGCTGGCTTTATTATCCCTGCCGCCGCATCGAGCTCCTGTGACCACGGCGCTAATATTTCAAAACTGCTGCGGACCGGCAGCCAATCAGCGACAGATTTGAACTAGTAGTGCAGCGGTCACAGAAGCTCATTGCAGCGGCAGGGATAATAAAGCCGGCCTGGTCCCAGATCCGCTGCAGCTGGGAGTCTGGAACCTGGGCTTCCAGTGCGGCGGCGATGGTAGGGGCGGAGCGACGGAGGGCGGACCGGGAACGCAGCTTCTTTGTCGGCCCATACAGTAATGCCCCCAGCAGTAGCACCCCTTATACAATGCCCACAGTAGTAGTGCCCCTTATGCAATGCCCCCAACAGTAGTGCCCCTTATGAAGTGCCCCCTTTACAATGCCCTCATTAGCTGTGCACCCCATCAGTAATGCCCTTAATGGTAATGCCCCTGTGTAGTATTGCCCCTAGTCGTTTAGCCCCTGTAGTTTAGCCCCAGTAGTCATGCCCATACTGGTAATGCCCCTGCAGTTATGACCCCAGCAATTTACTCCCCCCCCCCTTTAGTTTAGCCTCTGAGTGGTAATGCCCCCAGTAGTTTTGCCCTCATGTAGTTTGCCCCATGTAGTTTAGCCCCCAGTGGTAATGCCCCCTGCAGTTGTGCCCCCTGTTGTTTAGCCCCCATGTAGTTTGCCAAAGTTAGTAATGTCCACAGTAGTTTGCCCCCTTGTAGTTATGCCCCCAGTAGTTTAGCTCCTGTAATTATGCCCCCTTGTAGTTTAGCCCCCAGTAGTAATGCTGCCAGTAGTTTGCCCCTTTGTAGCTTGCCCCCTTGTAGTAATGCCCCCAGTAGTTTGCCCCTTGTAGTTTGCCCCAGCAGTAATGCCCCACAGTAGTTTGCCTCCAGTACTAGAGCCCCCCAGTAGTTTGCCCCTCTGTAGTTTGCCCCAGTAGTAAAGGCCCCCAGTAGTTTGCCCCCAGTACTAGAGCCCCCCAGTAGTTTGCCCCTTGTAGTTTGCCCCAGCAGTAAAGCCCCCCAGTAGTTTGCCCCCCAGTACTAGAGCCCCCCAGTAGTTTGCCCCTCTGTAGTTTGCCCCAGTAGTAAAGGCCCCCGGTAGTTTGCCCCCAGTACTAGAGCCCCCCAGTAGTTTGCCTCTTGTAGTTTGCCCCAGCAGTAAAGCCCCCCAGTAGCTTGCCCCCAGTACTAGAGCCCCCCAGTAGTTTGCCCCTCTGTAGTTTGCCCCAGTAGTAAAGGCCCCCAGTAGTTTGCCCCCAGTACTAGAGCCCCCCAGTAGTTTGCCCCTCTGTAGTTTGCCCCAGTAGTAAAGGCCCCCAGTAGAAACGCCTATGGTACACATATAGGAGGGAGGGGAGGGGGGAAGCACTATACTTACCAAGCCCCGCTCCCGCCGCAGTCCTCTCTCGCCGCCCGCTCCTCTGCACTATGAGAGAGACGTCATGACGTCTCTCCCGTAGCGCGCACTGACAGAGCCGGAAGCCGGAGCTCAGTACTGAGCTCCTGCCTCCAGCTGCCGCTGCGGAGAGGGAGACGGGCGCCCGCTGGTAACGCGATCTGAGCGGGCGCCCGGCATCTCCCTGCAGCGCCGCCCGGGACATCGGGTTAGGTGAGCCGGGGGAGGCGGAACTGCGTTCCGTCTCCTGGTGGAACTGACGGAACGCAGTTCCGGCCCGTTCCGGCTCACTTTAACCCCTGCTTCCGCCATTGTTTTCATAATCCAAACTGCAGTATAATAAATCCTGCACTTTGGGTTAGAAAACTGTTGGTTATGTGTGGCAATTTAAACTGACAAAGAAGGCGGTGTTTAAATATGTCCAAAGCGCATAAGAAACAAATAATACACGAAATAAAGCAAAAACTGGTACATTCCTTCCTTTTACTGGAGATAACCGATATTCTTCATAGGAGTTTCACTGATGTAGCTTTCCTCCTCAAGGTGTCATATAGTAGTCATGCAAATGAAAGAAGAAGGATATATGTGTAGACCAATTTTCACACAAATTTCAAGGATAATCTTCTATAGCATTAAGACAAAGGGGCGTACCCGACTCACACAGAGGCAAGTGAGTGGAAACCCATAAAGGTATCTTTAAGAAATTTCTTTCAATATGGACGTGAAAATTTCAGGCGTACCCAGAACTCACACAAATGGTAAGATGGAAAATCATATAAAGGTATCTTTCAGGTCTGTCGAGAGCGTAACCCAACTCTCACGGAATGGAAGTGAAATGCATAAATATACCAATATCTTTCTCAGCAAACAATTAAATGCGTACCACAACTCACTCAGGGTTGGGGTAGATGACTCCTATCAAGGTATCTTTGGCTTTCCAACACTTGATCTTTGCAAGGGGATATTACCCCAGAAAAATTCAGGACAAAACCAGAGAAAAAATTCCTCTTTGATAGTATAAAAGGAGGATTTATTAACAGCAGTCCAGAATATATCAAAGTGCTTCCAAGTATAAACAAGATGATAAAATCACAAACAGTAGATCCGCAAAAAAATAAAATATAAAGTTTAAAAAAAGTTTAAAAAAATCCTGGTTAGGTCATCCAGACTACTCACAGTACAGCTGTTCTACGCGTTTCGGTCCTTCCTGGACCTTTGTCAAGAACTGTCTGAACTGTGAGGAGTCTCCATATTTATGTTACAGATATCCAATCAATGAACAGTTCTTTTTTCCTTTTCTATTTGTAAAAATTTATCACCACAGAAAGGTTCACCTAACCGGCTGCACACTCAAACTATTCTCCCATGATGTTCTCTCTTAGAGAAGAACGGTCTAATACATTTGAAAAACTCTTTGGGGGTGATAATGGACATTTAGACCTTGTTGATTTCAACCTCGAAGAGACCATGCATAAATTAGAGAATACACTCCTTAAGGAGAGCAAAGTGTGGTGGGAGATTGCCACTTTGGAGAAATACCTATTACATGACTTGGTACCACGGGGTTTGAAAATCAACAAGGTATGTTCTTTCAACACAGCCAGTGAGGACTTTAAAAAAGATTGGGCAAATACTATCAATAATTGCTCCTTATCGCTAATAAAGTTGATCATTAAAGAAAGAAAAAAGGAATTGAATAAGTTTGACACAGAGATTGCTGAATATAAATCTCTGTCATCCCCCTTTTCTGATTCTGAGGAGTATAAGGTATTAGAAAAGGGGATTGAGATAAAGCTTAAACGAGCCCAAAAACAACTAGTGGAAAAAAAATTGAGAAAATTTAATAGGGATAAGTCTGAACAAAATATATGTCCCGATCAGGAGAGGGAAATGATTGGCACTCCTACATATTCAAAAAATCCCCCCATTCGACAGGATGAGATGACCCAATCTAGAAGGTTCCAAAAAAGAAAAGCTCCCTATAATCGATTCTCTATTCAAAATGATAGGAGAGACAGATATATCAGGAATATACCTGACTCATCCAGGTCTAACCATTTTCCTAATAAGGAGTATGGTAGATTTAGAGAAACTACCCCGGAATGGAGAGGACCCCCTTTAAGGGAACAGAAGGGTAGATTTTCCCGCAGAGAAAGGTCTCCAACATGGAGAGAAAACCGGTTCTCCCCCTTGGGAGAGGTGGATGACCGGGAACAACGTTTTTTAGGGAACAGACGCCATCAAAATCACCACCGTTAAAGTATAGGAAAGTAAGGAGAGGAAAAAGGGGAGGGGTAAAAAAATCCCATAGAGGTAAATGTAAAAGGAAACGTAGAACCAAAAAGGTTCAATCATGTGGTGATAATCAAGCCCAAAGTACTCCTTCAGATAATCTAATGGAGCGTCCGCATGCAACAAAGATTTTTAATCTAAGTTCGCATGTATTATCGGATAGTGAAATATCTGTCCTACAAAAAGGTTTAAAGTATGCCCCCACTAACTCTATTAACCCTTTTGAAATATACCTAGATGTTCAACGTTATTTAAGGAAGCTTACCATAAAGAAGTTTTTTGCAAATCAAGAAGATAATCAGGCAACTGACGGATCTACAGTCACTCCTTTTAAACCAAGATCACTCTTTTTTCCAAAACACGTTCAAGGCCCCTTTATTGAAACCTTTGGTGCTATGGTCCTGGAGGACCTAGAAAAACTGCAAAAGAAACCAAAGAAGCACCAAAATTTTTCCTTTAAAGAAAGAAAGGCCTTACAGAATTTAAAGCAGCTGAAAGAAGTTGTTATCAAACCCTCTGATAAAGGGGGGGGTGTAGTGCTGATGGATTTAGTCAATTATGAAAATGAAGTTTTACGGCAGCTTAATGATGTAGGAACGTATAAAAAATTAAGGCTTGATCCCACGAGTACCATATTAGCAAAATTAAAAAACTATATAGAGAAATATGAAAAAATGGGAACCATCAGCTCTAGAGAGGCAAAGTTCATCATGGTTGACGAACCTATGGTACCAGTCATATATGTACTACCTAAGGTTCATAAAAATGCGAATAATCCCCCGGGTAGGCCTATCATATCGGGTGTACAGTCCCTATCATCGAATCTGTCCAGATTTATTGACCATTTACTACAACCTATGGTCATCCAGAATAAGTCCCACCTTAAAGATACGAAAGACTTCCTAACACTTTTGGAATCAATACAGTGGGAGGAAGGGGACATTCTGGTGACTGCAGACGTAAGCTCTCTCTACACCATCATCAACCATGATGATGGTGTAGCAGCAATTACTTACTTCTTGGAAATAACAAATTACACAAAGGATCTTAAGGAAATGATAATAGAAGGAATTAAATTTATCCTTAACAATAATTTTTTTCTTTTTCGGGATCAATTTTACATCCAGAAGACCGGGACGGCTATGGGCACCAGATTCGCTCCTAGTTATGCCAATCTGTTTCTAGGACTATGGGAAATCGACAACGTGTGGGCGAATAACCCATATGGAGCGAATCTGGTGTCCTATGCCCGGTACATTGACGATATCTTCTTTCTTTGGAGAGGGGATATTGCTACTCTTGAGACTTTCTGTACCTCTCTAAATACTAATAACAAAAACATTGTCCTATCATTTGAGAAAAGCACAGAGACTCTAAACTTTCTTGACATAACAGTGTATGTGAAAGAAAATAAATTACATACGAAAACTTACTCCAAACCTACTGACTCTGGGTCCTATATAGCAGCCAGTAGTTGCCACCATAACAACCGGCTGGACTCCATTCCAATGAGTCAATTAAAAAGGGTCAGGAGAAATTGTACGGAGTTAGATGTTTTTGAATCTCAAGCGAAAGAAATGAGTGAGAAATTTATGGCATGCGGGTATAAGGAAGGCGTTATTGAGAAAGCATTTTTGGAAGCAAAATCCCTGGAACGGAGTGTACTTCTAAATAAAAAACCACCAAAAAAACCCAATAACAAATACGAATGGGCATTTATAACGGAATTTAATCAACAGCATAAAGAGGTTGAAAGGATTCTTAAGAGACATTGGGATCTGATAAGGAAGGACCCTATCATTGGGTCCCTTGTCCCTATAAGACCTGTCCATATTTACCGTAAGGCCCCCAACTTGAGAAATAAGTTAGTCTCTAGCGCTTTATCAGCAGAAAATTCCACAAGGATAACCTCAAAAGGGTTCTATAGATGTGGTAACTGTATCGGCTGTAGGTCGATTAAGGGTGAGGGTAAAAATAAAATTGTAAACATTGAAATTAATAACAAAACACATACTATCAAAGACTTTATAACGTGCGACAGTAAAAATGTTATATATGCAATTAAGTGCAGTTGCAACCTATTCTATATTGGGCGGACCTCCAGGGCGCTGAAAGTTCGCCTTGGCGAACATGTCAGAAACATTAAAAAGGGTCTGCTCACCCATTCACTCTCTGCACATTTTAAGTCTAAACATAACTGTTTAATCTCTGACATTAAAGGTTTTTACGGGATTAAACAGATCAAGGGAAACAAACGAACAAATGACCTCAGCTCTCAACTTGCTAGAACTGAAATGCAATATATTTTTACCCTTGGTACTCTAAACCCACAAGGGTTAAATTGTGACTTCGAACTTAAGTGGTTTCTCTGATTTTATCCTGTTAAAAATGACTAACTTATATATTATTCTTATTTATTTATTTTTGTGTTTCTTTTGTGTTTCATTATATATGTTACTCCTCATGGGAAATGAAAGATTGAATTCCATACATGCTAACTGGTGCCTTCTATCAAAAACCATGTATGCTGCATAGCGCTGTAAGAAGCAATACCAGCGCTATGAATAAAAACCACAAATCCCTTGATCCTTTGGGACGAAAACGGAAGCCGCGTCACGTCACTTCCGGTTATTCGTTTCTATATGGAACGCAGATGCAGGGAGATAAAGACGGGAAACTACAAATCCCATGATCCTCGGGGATGAAAACGGAAGAAGCGTCCCGTCACTTCCGGATACACGTCTCTGTATGGAACCAAGCTGCCGAGGGAAAAAAACGGGGAAACTTGGCTGGTGCGGACCACGTGTAACTTCCGGCGGAACCTCCATATATGGACATTAGTAGTTCCGAGCTGGAACTACATTTCCCATAATTCTTGGCTACGTTTAAGTATTTTCGAGTTTACACTAGGCATTTAAATAATAAAAGTTGTTTGGAGCTGTTTTCCCTTAGGGTTTTGCATTTAGGTTAAATAAACATGGATGTATTTTGGGTTTTTTGTTCTGTTTAAAACGGAGAACATTTGCATATTTAATTGACAATACAATTTCCTGCTACTCATTGATTGGATATCTGTAACATAAATATGGAGACTCCTCACAGTTCAGACAGTTCTTGACAAAGGTCCAGGAAGGACCGAAACGCGTAGAACAGCTGTACTGTGAGTAGTCTGGATGACCTAACCAGGATTTTTTTAAACTTTTTTTAAACTTTATATTTTATTTTTTTGCGGATCTACTGTTTGTGATTTTATCATCTTGTTTTTACTTGGAAGCACTTTGATATATTCTGGACTGCTGTTAATAAATCCTCCTTTTATACTATCAAAGAGGAATTTTTTCTCTGGTTTTGTCCTGAATTTTTCTGGGGTAATATCCCCTTGCAAAGATCAAGTGTTGGAAAGCCAAAGATACCTTGATAGGAGTCATCTACCCCAACCCTGAGTGAGTTGTGGTACGCATTTAATTGTTTGCTGAGAAAGATATTGGTATATTTATGCATTTCACTTCCATTCCGTGAGAGTTGGGTTACGCTCTCGACAGACCTGAAAGATACCTTTATATGATTTTCCATCTTACCATTTGTGTGAGTTCTGGGTACGCCTGAAATTTTCACGTCCATATTGAAAGAAATTTCTTAAAGATACCTTTATGGGTTTCCACTCACTTGCCTCTGTGTGAGTCGGGTACGCCCCTTTGTCTTAATGCTATAGAAGATTATCCTTGAAATTTGTGTGAAAATTGGTCTACACATATATCCTTCTTCTTTCATTTGCATGACTACTATATGACACCTTGAGGAGGAAAGCTACATCAGTGAAACTCCTATGAAGAATATCGGTTATCTCCAGTAAAAGGAAGGAATGTACCAGTTTTTGCTTTATTTCGTGTATTATTTGTTTCTTATGCGCTTTGGACATATTTAAACACCGCCTTCTTTGTCAGTTTAATTTGTGTATGTAAAACGGTGATTTTACGTAGGTGTTTATAGTGGACGGGCAGCATTGCGCCATATAGGTGAACAGTTCTTTTTTCCTTTTCTATGTGTGGCAATTTGTTAGTATACTTACACATAAGAGTAGTTGCCGAATGTGCTAAAATGCTATGCAAATACTGTTCTGTCCTGTTACAGTCCTAATTTGTGTAAAGATACACCTGTTTTTATGATTGATATTAAATTTGCAGGCCATTATGGTACATTCTGAGTTTGTAGTGTGTTCAGGGCACACTCCTTTCCAACCTGCATACAATTATGAGGTTTGAATGAGATAAATGAGTTGAGAATTAGCATGTGTGGGACTGAGGTTTTCTCTTCTTTGTGGTGGGACGCATAGCATGATACTGAGAGCCCATTAATCAGGAGTCATCCTAAACTTGATGCTGCTGCTACTTGAACCACTTTTGCACAATGCCAGGTCGTTTTGCCAAGCCCTGACTGACCCCCCCTTTCACACAGATAAGCAAATTACCGGGTCAAGAATTTACACCCGGTAATTTGCGGATCAACATGGGCGTTTCGTCTGTGTGAAAGGGTCAACCCAGGTTGATATTTCCGGGTCTACGACCCTTTCACACAGAAAAAGGACCTGTGTTAATTATCAAATTATTAAGTGGAACTTCTTCACCCGGTAGTTTTACATGTATTAACCTGGAGATGGCATAAGGAAGTAATAAACCAGTGATATGTACAAGGTGATAAACACACCAGCCAATCAGCTCATAACTGTTAATTTACATATTGGAACTGATTGGCTGGTGCGTTTATCACCTTGCACATATCACTGGTTTGTCACTTCCTTATGCCTTCTCCAGGTTAATGAAAGTGGTATTAATTTTCCCAGTGTGGGGCATGGCCTGGCAGCAGATCCAGGTAGTGGGGCAGCGTTAGAGCTCCTGCCTGGAATATATTGAATTAGCCCGAATCCTGCAGCTAGCTGCACAGGGAGACCTGCATTGAGCTCCTGTCCTGCCCCGGTGTCCGGTGGAGTGGTCTGCGGAGCCGGCGGGTGCTTTCTGCACCCGTGCGGGTTGCGGCCCTCTTCCCTGACTGGAGCATAGGCCTTGATTGCCTCACGGTCCCGGACCGGAAGTGGGGCACTCGCGGTCAGCGATGGAGCCCCCTCTTCTCCCCTGCACTCCCGAAGTCTGCCGCCCGTTTACCTGCATTAGCTGGGGAGTCCCCCCCTCGGCTGTGGCACCCAGAGCGGGGATTGGCTGCGCGGCGCGGCCGGGCCAGCGGCCTGTAATGGATTGGTGACGCTGCTCACCCGACCTCCCTCCTGCCGCACACTGTCTCCGCGGCCGTGGAGGGCCTCATCACTTCCACCAACGCATCAGCTTCTGCCTTGAGGGCTCCAGGTACCTAGTTCCCTGGTACCCTGTATTAGCACTGAAGCCCTATATTGGAGGCTGGGGCGCCATCTTGAATAAGGGCAGTACGCCCATACTACATGTGTCACAGCAAGGACATGGTGTAGCCCTGTTTTTCATTATAATTTTTTTTTTCTTTCTTTGTCCCTGGCTTTTGGGGTTACTGTGAGGCATTTATACCACCTTTATATAACTCTGGCTGATACTCACTCCCCACGCGCCTTACTGCCAACGTCCTCCACGACCCTGCAGTGTAGACCGGCTGTGACAGCGGTGGGCCAGTGCTGCGGAATCGGGGAGCCGGTTTTCTGGCTCCTGCGGGTTGCAGCCTGCTCACCCCCCACGAGCCGGGGCCTCAATTTTCGGATGGCGTTCTGGGGCGCGCTGTGACTCTCCCCGGATCGCCTGACGAGGATCCTGCTTACCGCTTCCGCCAACGGGACGTCTCTCCTCTGCCACTAACGTCTGAGACGTGTCCTCTTGAGAACTCCCCACAAAACCTGCCTCCCACACTGTTCGCAGAAATGTACCACCCTAGCCGCAGGTCTTCTGATATCTTACTCGAGATTACCTGATGACCCGTTGAGACCAGGCCACGGGGAGTGACCGCTCCCTAGGAGCTATGCTGCTGTATGTATCCTGTTGAACCTGACATACTCTGAGCTTATTGCAAACATCCCCCCTCGCTGATCTCTCCGGATTATGGGGCGAACCACAAAATCCTCTAGACGGAACAACAACCAATCTCAAAAAGTTACGAGACCCCAGGCAGACCTGACACCTTTCTTTCACCCAACTACATCTCCGCAGATGGAGAACCGTTCCTCTCCTCATCCCTCAACATCCCCTTCTGCCTCCTCTATCTCAAATCCAGCAGATGATATGGCTGATCCTGCGACGGCGAGTTGCAGCGACCTGCGGGAAATTCTGACCTTCATGAGGTCCCTCCCCACTAAGCAAGACCTTCAGGACACTATTAGGAACGAACTTGCCTCCATTAAAGGTGAAATATCACACCTGTCAGATCGTATGGTAACCCTGGAGGAGGGCCAAGAGGCTAATGTTTCCTGTATGTCGTCTTTGAGAGATGCCATCCTTGCTCAGTCTAAAAAAATCCGTGCCTTACAGTCGAGAATGACAGATATCGACAACAGGGGCAGGCGGAATAACATCCGTGTCCGCGGTCTCCCGGAAGATGTTCCCCAATCTAGACTCGTGGACGCCCTGACCAAAATATTTAATGAACTCTTAAAGAAGAATTCGGATAACGTTATTACTTTTGATAGAGCGCATAGAGCCCTCAAGCCAAGGGGCCTCCCTACCGACAGACCCCGTGATGTAATTTGCCGGCTCCATTATTTTTCTCAGAAAGAGGAGATTATGGCCAAAGCCCGTCAACTGACTGGAATCGACTTCAATGGCTTCGACATATCCCTCTATCAAGATCTCTCCTGGCATACCCTCCAGCAACGGAAATTATTGAAACCCCTAACGGACGAATTGCGGAAACGTCAATTACGTTATCGCTGGGGTTTCCCTTTTAACCTTCAAGCCTGCTCATCGGGAAAGTGGTTCACCCTGTCCTCCCACGCAGACCTCTCATTGTTCTGCTCCTCCTTAGGTCTACCCCCCCTGGACATACCGGACTGGGAGTTCTTTCTCCCCGAGATCCCTCTCCCCAAGCGAGCCCCCAACTCCCAGCCTTGGCATGAGGTTCGCAGTGCCAATAAAAGAGCTCCTCGGTCGCTTCTCCCTCCAAGAATGGTCTTCTGTGAGGGACGCACTGTTACTGCTCCATTCCTCCTGGTTTCTTATAGAGACTCCTGTTGTTATTGCCGTGTGGGAGGGAGACTCCCTCCCACTTCACCTTTTGAACGGGGACTTATATGAAGGACCCCCCTGTTATTACGCAGCATTATCTTATCTCTCTCTAGGTGCTCGCTTTGTTATCACCGTGATGGCAGTCGTCCCCCTCTGGGACGCGAGATCTTTCATATACCCCCGTTCTGTTACTATTTAATATGGGATGTTTTAGCTACCTAACCCGTTACCTTTTTTTTTTTTTTTTTTTCTTGTGAGTTTTGATGGTGGTGGGGGTTGTGTTTTTATCCGCGACCCCGGCCACTCATCAACTATTAATCTTAATGTGGGTTTTCCATGTCGGTTCTCATATGTTTTTTCTACATGGATCCTGTAGCGGTTCACTCCCTCTCCCCCCTTTATGCCCGCCTTTGGCTACGTGCCGGTAGGGTGGCTGAAACCCGCATGGTTCAGTCTCCCTCCTGCGGGAATGTTGCTGTTGTTATTATATTGTTTGTGTGATTTTCTTCTCTATGTCTCTTTTTCCTGCCTTTCTCTTTATTTTTCTCTCTCTTCTCCCCACCACTTACAGATCTGTAGAGGTTTGATCTACTTCATTCCACCATGACTACCCCCGGGAAAATTAAGATACTCTCCCTTAATGCAGGTGGTCTCAACACACCGGAGAAGAGATCTAGCCTCCTCCGCCAACTGAGATCTGAAAAGGTAGATGTAGCGATGGTTCAGGAGACCCATTTTAAGATTGGGATACGAAACCCCTCTCTTACCAATCGTTTCTACCCCTTAGCACACTACAGCAACACCCCGGGTAGTAAATCCAAGGGAGTGGCAATTATCTTTTCCAGAGAATGACGTGTCTCGGACATTTCCACACATAGGGTGGTTCCGGGTAGACTTCTCCTCTTGAATTGTAAAATTTTTGAGCAATCATTCACCTTTGCAGTGCTATACGCCCCGAATCAGGCCCAACTCTCTTTTTTCAACTCCTGTTTAACCAGAGTAGACTCCCTGTCCAAGGGGATCACCGTCCTAGGCGGTGACTTCAATTGGACGATGGACCCCAGTGTCGACACATCATCTCAAACCTCCAGGTTTGTTGCATCTAAATATCGTCAGGTTAAACGGTTGTTCCACGCACAACAACTGGTAGACTCCTGGAGGACGCGACTATTCCTTTTACTCTCACCCACACAGTGTTTATTTGCGTATTGATTATTTGTTCCTTAGCCATAGGCACCTCCCGCTTCTTACAGATGCTAACATAGGCTCTATAACCTGGTCAGATCATGCCCCTGTGACAATGGTCCTGGACCTCCCTCATGGCCTCCATAAACAATGGACCTGGAGACTCAATGAATCTCTGTTGTACGACCCGTTTTGTAAGGATGCCTTGGATAAGGCGTTGAGTGACTACATAACCACAAATGTTATGGATGATGTGTCTCACCTAACTATTTGGGAGGCGCATAAGTGTGTCCTTCGAGGCAAGCTAATACAACTAGGCTCCCGCAAAAAGAAACTAAAACAGTCCCTAATCTCAGACTTACTTCTTAAAATTCACTCCCTCGAGACTTCTCATAAGATATCCTTATCAGACGTGACTCTCGTTGAATTGTCAGAAGCTCGTTTACCGTTAAACAGACTCTTGTCTGATGATATAATATACTCTATCCGTAAGTGTAAGCGGAAATAAGCCTGGTCGCCTATTGGCACAGGCCATACGTGCACAACACTCTGCTTCATTTATTAATTCTATGAAAGACACTAAAGGCGTCCTTAAATTTAAATCATCGGAAATAGGAGCTTGTTTCACTCAATTCTATACCATGCTCTATAACCTAGAGAAGGGTCCCTCCAGTGCTGACCCTCAGCTCTTACTCCCTAAAATTAAGGGCTATTTGAAACACATAGCTTATCCCATCCTTCCACCCTCGTGCCGCACCTCTTTGGAAGCCCCCTTCACTTCCCAAGAAATAGACCAGGCCATATCCTCTACACCATCTGGAAAAAGCCCTGGGCCTGATGGCTTCACTATCGCGTATTACAAGGTGTTTAAAGACAAATTGATTCCCCTACTCCTCCCTGCGTTTAACTCAATTGCATCTGGCTCACATTTTTCCCGGGACTCACTGGAGGCATATATTCCAGTGATACCGAAACATGGCAAAGACCCGACGGTCTGCTCTAGCTATAGGCCCATATCCCTCCTCAATGTGGATCTCAAACTATACGCGAAGATTTTGGCGAATAGATTGAACACATTGATTCCCCTATTGGTCCACAATGACCAGGTTGGTTTTGTTTTGGGCCGAGAGGCCAAAGACAACACTACCAAGATCCTCAACTTAATTCACCTAGCTTCTCATAGCGCAATCCCTACCATCTTACTCTCAACGGATGCCGAAAAGGCATTTGATAGGGACAGCTGGGCGTTTATGAAGTCAATTTTAGAACATATAGGCCTAGGCCCTTGCACTCTTAATAGAATATTAGCTCTTTACAACGCCCCGACAGCTAGGGTTCAAGTAAATGGCTCCTTGTCTGACCCATTCCCTATTAGCAACGGGACTAGACAAGGCTGCTCACTGTCCCCATTAATTTTCGTATTATGTATAGAGGCGCTGGATAGAGCCATCCGAGCTAATCACGATATTGCTGGCTTCACTTTAGGAGACAATAAATATAAACTAGCTCTATTTGCCGATGACCTTTTGGCCATAGTCTCCCATCCTAGTGCTTCCCTGCCGCATCTAATGAAGGAATTAGACCTTTTCGGTACACTCTCAAATTTCAAAATTAACTTGTCCAAATCCTGTGCTCTTAACATTTCACCCAAGCTGACTCCATAACGGATCTTAAACGATCGTTCCCTTTTTCGTGGCAATCATCCCATATAACGTATTTAGGTATTCAATTGCCCATTGATGAATCTTGTCTGTTCCGATTGAATTTTTCGCCCCTGTTGCAATCGATTCGAAACGATTATTCCAGATGGAACATGAAATACTTATCCTGGTTTGGGAGAATAAATATAGTCAAGATGAACACCCTTCCTAAATTGCTATATGTAATGCAGGCCCTCCCGATCCACATCCCGGAACCATGGTTCCGCTCAGTCTTATCGTTGATCCAACAATTTATATGGCAACGTAAGAGACCTAGAACCAGACACGCTCTCCTGTCCAGATCAATGGCGAGTGGAGGACTACAACTCCCTGATATAAAGCATTACTATCACGCCATTCTTTTGAACAGAATTGTGGATTGGACACGAAACCGCGAGGTTAAGCAATGGGTGGAGCTGGAGGGTCTGTATGTGCGGCAATACCCAGAGATATTCCCATGGCTTCCCTCCCTTCCTAAATGTTCCCTTCATCATCCTACAATTACTCCCACTCTCACAGCTTGGAGGTCTCTACGGGGACTTCCCTACATCTCTTCCAAATTTGGCCCCTTGACATCCTTTTTGGCTAATCCTGATTTTATCCCAGGTATACATCTTTCCCACTTCTCACATTGGGCCATTATGGGACTACTTAGAGTCGGCCAAAAGGTAACTCCCACTGGAGTTAAACAATTCTCAGACATCCAAGCGAAGTGGAATATTCCCCCAAAAGACTTTTGGAAGTTTCTTCAAATTAGACACTTCTTGGGGACGGGAACTAGACTACCGAATGTTACTAGAGAAATGACCCTATTTGAGAAGCTCTGTGTTGCCCCCCTAGACCCAACCCATACTATTTCAACTCTGTACAAAATTGTCCATCATTCTCAGCCTATGATTACGCCCCCCTTTGCTGCGGCATGGGAGAGGGACCTGGGTGTATCCTTATCATCAGATGATTGGAAAAGATTTTTTCTAAAAACCCACTCGAGCTCTGTATGTGTCCAGATCAGGGAAACGCAATATAAAATTGTCACGAGGTGGTATAGACACCCCTCCCTCCTCCATGCAATGTATCCCTCCATACCGGCTCACTGCTGGCGCTGCTCATCTTCGTCGGGTACACTTTTACACATTTGGTGGACATGCCCCCTCCTCCAACCTTTTTGGCAGGACGTTATGCAGGTCTCACGAGTCATCCTCAAGACCCAAATTCCAACTGATCCTGCCTTCTGGTTGATTAATCACTCTACTATATCATTATCCCAACACAAAAAATCCCTACTGAGACATCTCAGTAACGCGGCCCGAGCTGTAATCCTGACCCTTTGGAAATCCCAACTTCCTCCAACGCGTCGCACCTGGTTCACGAAAATAGACTATTTTATGTGAATGGAGGATTTGTTTCTCTCATCAACTGGAAAGGCCACTGAATTTGAATCTACCTGGTCCCCCTGGCGAGAATATAAATCCTCCCAAGCCTTCCTTGCCACTCCCTTGGATGGTAATTGATACTCTTTTTTTTTTTTTCTCTCTCTCTCCATTGCTTCCTCTGATAAGTGGTACCTCCTTTCTCTCCTCTCCCCCCTCTCTTCTTTCTCTCCCTCCTTTTTTCAGCTTCAACCCCAAATTATCCTGGTTATTCTATTCTACTCTTGTCTTTCTTTTTATTTACTGTTGTTATTTTGTATAAGGGTTGTTACCATATGATGCAGTAGTACAATATTGTCAATTTATAGCCTGGGAAGAGACCTCTAGCAGAATTTGCCTGCGATATTCTTCAGATTTCTTGGTGACCGGAGTTCATATTGATAATTTATACATCTGTAACTAGCAGTTTATGGTCTCTGACCACTCTTCCTTGTATATCTGTTTGTATTGGTGACCTATGTACCTTTCTTTGTTCTACTTACTAAAATCTTTAATAAAAACCTGATTATAAAAAAAAAAAAAATTATCCCAGTGTAATAAGAATTTTGAAAGTACATAGGGGCAGATGTATTAAGCATGGAGAAGTCATGAAGAAGTGATAAAGCATTTATAAACACAAGGTGATAACGCACCAGCCAATCAGCTCCAATATGTAAATTTACAGCTGTGAGCTGATTTACTGGTGCATTATTACCTTGCACTTATCACTGCTTTATCACTTCTTTATGCCTTCTCCAGGCTTAATACATCTGCCCCATTGTTTTAATTATATATTTATTGATTGCACCCATACACTCACTTATACAAATATAATAGCAAATAAATGGTAAGCATTTTGTTTCCAGATGTTGTGATGAAAGATGATAAATGTGATCTACATACTGTCTAATCTTCCATGTCTGCAAATCACCTCATTCTTATTTCAGTTTGACACCAATGAAGATGTCACTTTCACTTAGAGGCTGGTTGAAGGGAATTTGATACCAAATGATAAATTCCAAATGTGTGGGCAAGAGATATAGGGTCCAATTGTATTTATGATAATGCTTGATATTCAAGAAAATAAAAACATACAAACATGGCATTCCCACTTATAGGAAATCTTGTATCAGGTCAAATTCTCAGCGTACAGTAGATCATCCACAAGCAATGCTGTAACCTGTCACAAATAGGCATGATGTAGATACCACCTTGAAAGGGTCACCAAAAACAGATTAAGAATCCTATTTTTCAAAGAATTTATCATTATATAAAACAAGCATATTCATAAAAGGTCATCGGTGACAGTATCACCACATAAATGGTGGACTTTCAATTTGAGCAAGTTTAAGATAAATAAGAACGTTGAAACGAATTGGAAAAATGAAATATACTTAGAAACTGAATTGATTCAGAAGGTAAGATTTTCCAGCCTGTGGTTCTACCGTGTGTACAAATTGGCAAAGTGCCTCATTCAAGTAAATGAGATCTGTAAAAAGGTACATTGTTAACTTTCTTCTTCCTAGACAGCAAAATGTTAATGTGCTGCCGAAATGTCTGCCAGAAGATAAAGAACTTTATAATGTGGTCAATTGAGCACAGAGTGAAAGCAGAACGATTGAGTGATGAGGTCAAACCTTTTGAAATAATGTTTCTGTTGAAGAAGAAACACTATTTGTTCTCCTCTCAGTATTATTGATATTGCTGCAAATTATCTTTTTTTTGCTGTGGGAGCAGATATTGAGAATTTCAAAACAGAAAAATAACTTTGAAGCTGGGTAGTAACTAAAAACATTTTATCACTTCATTTCCATTAGAAATAAGTTGACTGGCAGTTTACCAGGTCAAACTCCCAAGTTCCTGCTCAAGGTTTGTCTTTTGAGGTGGGTTAATGGACTAGTGATGGCCCAAAGCCGATTCCATTTTTTTTAATAACTTGTTATTTTGTTTTTCTAAGTAAGTAGTCTCAGACCATCAACCCACTTCAGTCATCAAGTGCAATTTAAAAAAAGTCAATTATTTTATTGCTAATGTCGAATTGACTGACATCTTAGAAATAAGGCTGCTGCGGCCATGAAACTCTCCTAGACAAGGTTATTCCTCATTAGGGGGCATAAAGTCGTTTGTGTGTGTGTTGGGGAGGGGGGGGGGGGCAGGGATAGAGGACATTACTTATATTTCATGACCAGGCTTTTCCCGGGTCTGAGCTGGATATGGTATGGTCTGAAAGGGTGTTCTTTGGTTACTGCACTCTAATGCAAGGATAGTGAGCCCCGAAAACGTTGTATGCTCAATCAATCTGCGTACTAGTATAGGTATTAATGTGTTGATAAGGTGACACAGTTTCTTCATCTACTCAAAGGCTGGTACCATACAAGGCCACTGCTTTTCAACAATGTACCCAGGTGTTAGAGATAGGACATATTACAAGACAGCAGTAAAGATACAGAGGCATCTTCATTGTATTTTAAAGTATCAATACAATACACCAAAAGCTTAATTGGCAGGTTAGTCACCACAATTCCTGGAACAGATGCACAGTTTTCCTGAGAGGAGAAAGCAAGTCAGGTTCTGACCAATGTTAATCTCTCCAAAATCATGTCTCTCGCTGACACTCAAACCATGCTCCCCTTTGTCTCCTCATGGCAAATATCCTATCACCATACATTTTATGTGATTGACTATTTTAACACATTCTATACATTTACAATGGAAATTAAGGCTATAATACCACTGCCTTACATAATCCTGTGACACAATTTGCCCATATGGGTATGTTAATCTTTCTCTACAACCACCTGGAAGCATTTCAGGAATAAACCTCCTGAGCAATTTGGTCAAGTGGCTAGGGTCAAGTTGTTTGCAGAAATACATGACCTCACCCCTCAAATCAAGCTAGCTGAGGATGTTGGGGTATATTTACTACATTGAGGGTTTAGAGAAGTGGAGATGTCAGTAGCAACCAATCAGATTCCAGGTAGTATCTTATATAAGGTGCTAGATAGATTATAGTAGAATCTGAGTAAGGAGTATGGTATATTGGTATGAGCATTGGTTCTAGTACCTCATATCCTGACACCCCACATCATTTTTTTTTAAATGAAACCAATAAGCCTATATTATTGTCCAGATAACCACACTTTAGGGCTGATTCTCAGTCACATGCATACCATTCTACTACCTTATCACCAGGTTGCTTGCCCCACCCTCCTACCTCAGTCTTCTCTACCTCACCTACCTCCTGCCCTCTAGTCACCATCCACATGCTTACCCCTCATGACATCTGTCAGTCTACCCTAGATTATAAATTCATAGGCAAGGGTCATCCTCCTTCCTGTTCTCACAGCCCTTTACTCTAGCACTTCAATGACAGACTTCACCTTCTCAGTGGCCATTTAGACCGGAATTCTTGCTCACAGCCAATCATCTTTTCCAGCAGCTTTTCTCCTGCTATTCAGTTTGTCTCTATTGGAGACAGGTTCCAGCCTTCACTGATTACTCCCTCACTCACCTTGCTTCCCAGTTGTGTTGTGTACTAAGAATTGTGCTAATTGCTACCTGTGCTCTGTTTATGTCTCAGTTACTGTAATGTTATGCAATGTTCTGTGTACCCTGTACTGTCCTACTGTTGCCTTATGATGATATAGTGAATGATGTGCCCAATTCCAAAACAACATTCATGATATCGTCTAATGTGTGCTCACTATATTATCAACAATGCGTGCTCCCGCAGGTCGCTTGCACCATCATCCATTGGCTGTACATGCAGCTCAATCTGGTGATGTTGCAAGCTACAGTATGTCATGCTGCCTAATGCAGCATGGTACTGCTCCTCCCCCCAACACTGCTCCATCACAGCTGACATTGGCAAGTGTGTATGCACTTGCCAATGTTGGCATCATTCCTGATCTCGTCGCAGCCGATATCATGGTTACACACATCGTCTAGTGTATACCTAGCGTAAGTCACTAAAAGTTTGAGTGCATGAGTCCCACGGTGCGTACAAATAGAGGTGTAGTAGTGATTGATATACACAGTATACAAAGTGTATTGAAAATGTGCTGGGCATTCCTAGGAGGTGGCTATTCAGATACATGAAGAGGCTCCATCTTATGGACATGTTATGGGAGTGTGTTGGGTGTGTTTCTGAACTGGTTGCAAACTATAGAAAATGTAATTTGTTTATCCAATACATTTATGGGTGCTTTCCCAATATTTCATAGGCTGATAGAGGTAATGGCAGTACTCAATGACACAGATAAAGGTTCACAAGGACCTCTAAAATAACTTCAGTTGCTATCCTGTATTTCTATACACTGTACTATATAACATTCTAAAGTCATATATGTATTTATATCATCTGGACTACTGCAATGCTCTCTATCTTGGTCTCCCAGCAAAAGAATTGCACCACTTACAGATGGTACAAAATGCATGACCAGGGACCAGGGTAGTTGAAGTGGCTTCTGATCCATTACTATCCCACTCAATTACAGTGATCTGTTAATGAAGGACTACTATTAACAGTATCTAGAATTCATTTGGGGGGGTGAGCCTTTAGACATGCAGCTCTGACTCTATGGAACTCTCTTCCACACACAGTTCGAGAAGACTCCACTCTAGAATCCTTCACAAATAAACTCAAGACTTTCCTGTTCACCCAAGCATTTCACTGTTGTCTCTTGTTAAGCTTGTTTTGTATTTTGTGCTGTAAAGGCAAATGTAAAGCACTTTGAGTCCTATTAGGAGAAAAGTGCTATATAAATAACATTATTTATATTATTCTGCCCACATGCCATATATTTGCTCAAATTGGCATCTGTATAATAATACAGTCCTACCCAATGCAGACTCCCACATTTTTCTTCCTTTCATGCAAATTTACAAATCTAATTATCAGAGATTCCTAGGTACTTCATTTAAGGCCTATCCAGATTTTGCCATCATTGTACAAAACTATATATAGTCAGGCATGTTAGCAAATGACCATATAAAAAATCATGTATCTATAACTAAGGTAAGTTCTGCATTATGTATTAGACACACAAAAAAGTTTGGTCTATATTGGAGTATGACCATTCCATTGTTCATGCTGTACTTGTATGTTAAGGCTACATTAACATGTACTTCACCACAGCTAAGGACTCCTCATCCAAAGGCATGTGTATAAACTGGTTGAGGCACTCCAGGGGCAAAATTTACTAAAGTTTGATCTGATTTTCTAGGGATTTGGCATTCAATTTCCATTTGATTTTGATTGTAGAATTTTACTAAAGGCAAAATTGAATGTCAAATCAATTCTGAGATCAAATTCAATTCAAATCCCACTCATAAAACATTGCTGTTTTTCCATAGTCCAATATTTATTCCACTCATTAACTAAAATTAAATTTTCAAATCGATTTGAAATCAAACTCAAAATTGAACTTCAAATCCCCAAATGAATAGAATGATGTAGATTTGAGCTTCTAAACACCATTCTATTGGTAGGAAATTGATTGTGATGACTTAAAAGTACCCAAAAGTATATGAAGCAGTGTGGCTGTAGGAATAATGGCTTTCCAAGGTTATGCTATGTTGTGTACCTAGCTGCAGTATGCAAATACTACCTGACTGAGAAAATCCAGTAGCATTAATCAGAGCAACATCAGTGTCATGAGTTGAAGACTTCACATTTTTATATTAATGGTCATCATGCCTAGTCCATGAATGCACAATAGATAGCATCATAGCACAATATCTGACAATATTTTTGGATGATATAATGAATCTTAAATTCATAATTGTTGTTACTGGCTATCCTGGTTTGTGCAATGATGCCTACATCCTCAGCAAATCATTCCTGTCTGCAAAATTTGAGGTGCGTCAATGCCAGAGGGATGGTTTTAGGGTAAGTTACCAATATGTGTTAATGAAGCAGCTAATAGTACTTGTTACTATATTGTTCAAAGCCCCGCTCCCTCTCCCCACAACAGGTGATTAAGGCTATGGCTGTTGCTTCTGGCTTCTGACTCCATTGACAAATCATCAACTCCTGCTGAGCATAAGTATAAAGAGGCACATATGGCCATGCAATCCATGAGAGAATGCACCTTTGATCTATTAAAAATAGGTAATTCAGGAGGCATATTATTATATCATTTGGCAAAAGTGTCCGATATTGTACTCTGCTGCCAACTATTGCATAATTGCACATTAAATAAATCACTTCCCCCATATTATGCAACAAACAGGGAGCAAGCAGAGGTTTTGTTACCAACAACTGACTATGTGAGCACAGAAAGCGGAAGGCAGACAGGAAGGCAGATTAGGGCTAGTTTATTGGCAACTATTTGTTAGGCGTGGCGGTCTTCGGCCGTGCCCTGACTGAGCAGCGGTCACGGCCGCCGCGCCTCTCTCCTTCCCTGTCCCCCGCACGGCGCCTAGCAACGCCAGGATGCCGTGCGCACGATAGCCGCCGGGTCCCTGGCAACGCAGGACGCCGTGCGTGCAGGGCCGCTGGGTGCATAGCAACGGGGACGCCACAGGTGGACCACGTTCCCCGTTGCTAAGAATAATTAATTAGGTTGCTCGTGCAGCAGGGCAGCTGCACGGCAACTAGTAATTAGGGTCTAGGGGCTGGTCCTGCTGGCCCTCCTGTTATTGGCCAGCAGGGCCTTTTTATGTGAGCCAGCACACTGCAGCCCCGCCGGTGATAGCTTCTTGTATGCTGTTCCTGCCTTGCAGAACTCTGTTCCTGTCAGCCGTGTTTGGTGGATCTTGCTCCCTGCCCTTTGGTACTTTGGAGGTCCGAAGCCGGTCCTGGGAATCCTTCTAGTCCTTGCGAACCTGTTTGTCATCTGGGGTTCTCGCCCGGTTTCGTGAGTAGCGGCTTCTGCCGCGTGTTGCGGCCTATGCCGCTTAGTGTTTATTTTACTGTGAATTGGTGCATCTGCGGAGGTTTCCGCTTTCACTGTCCTCCCCGGAACTCGGCGGTGCCGTGTAGGGGAGTGGACAGTGGTTTCTTTGTAGTTCTTTTCCTTTGGCGGCGTGCCGCACATACGTTTAGTTTTTAGGTAGTTTATAGCCCCTAGCGTGGTTGTTTCAGTTAGAGGTCCCCTTGTTATTACCCTGTCTCAGTTCACGCCTTGTCTCTCTTTAAGACCTGAGGGGGCATCGGAGTTGGGCAGACCTAATCCGCCCTTCAAACGCGGCTGCCATGGGCCCAAGAAACCATAGTCGTTCAGGCGTGAATTGATAACACGGGTAAGACAACGGAGGTAGGGTGCTAGGGGCTATTTCCTTCCCATTTCCCAATCCCAGCATTCCATCTTGGTGCTCAGGACTCACTACATAAGATCTCCCCTGTCCTGAGACATCAGGATCGTAACATTATCACCGGCCCACAAAAAAAAAAAAAGGGGTTTTAATTTTTTCCGTTGTATTGGTGGGCCTAGAAATTCGGCCTCATGAATCCGGCAGGTTTAGGGCCAGACCCCAGTCAGCTTTTGGTTAACCAAATACAGGAATTAACTCAGATGGTTCGGGACCTTGCTCTTCGGGTGAGATCGCAGGAAGATCTTTTGCGAGCCTCCCCGAGTATGGTTCCAGAACCAAAGATGCATTTACCTGACCGTTTTTCGGGTAACCGAAAAGATTTTTTTAATTTTAAGGAAGCTTGTAAGCTTTATTTTCTTTTAAGGCCCCGTTCCTCTGGTACTGAGTCTCAGCGGGTCGGGATTGTGATGTCTCTACTTCAGGGTGATCCACAGACCTGGGCGTTTGGGCTAAGAGCGGATGATGCTGCTTTGTTATCAGTAGACGCCTTTTTTAAATCCTTAGGCCTCTTATATGACGACCCAGATAGAGAAGCATTAGCTGAGAGTCACCTACGTGCCCTTAAGCAAGGCAAAAATCCAGCAGAGGTGTATTGTACCGAATTTCGCCGTTGGTCGAATGACTGTGGCTGGAATGACCCGGCCCTGCGCAGTCAGTTTCGCCTCGGTCTGTCGGAAGTAATTAAAGACAGTCTCCTTCAGTACCCCGCTCCTGAGACTCTAGACAAACTCATGGAGCTCGCTATTAAAATTGATCGTCGTCTCCGAGAGCGGAGGGCTGAAAGAGGAACGACTTTTAGGCCTAATCCATGTGTATATACTTTTCCTGAGGACGTCGAGGAGACCATGCAAATGGGTCTCTCCGGGCTGTCCCCAGAGGAAAGAACCAGAAGGTTAAGTTCTGGTCTTTGTTTGTATTGTGGTGGTAAGGGACATATCGCACGTAACTGCCCGAACAAGCCGGGAAACGCTCTGACCAAGTGAATTGTGAGGGGGTTCACTTGGGTCTGCAGTTAATCTCCTCTAATAATTCTCTATTAGTTCCGGTAAAGATTTCCTTTGGCAGCCTCAGTTCGTTGGTGTCGGCCTTCGTCGACAGTGGAGCTGCAGGAAATTTTATGGATTTAGCTTGGGCTAAGGCTTTAGGCGTTCCACTGATACCCTTAGATAGACGTATCACTATGCACGGCTTGGATGGGGGTCCGCTTTCCAATGGGGTTATTACTCACCGCACACCTCCAGTATTGCTGACAGTGGGGGCCCTACTTTCAGAAGAAATAGAATTTTACCTTACACATTGTCCGGCAGTTCCAGTAGTTTTGGGTCACCCCTGGCTTGCCTTTCATAATCCCATCATAGATTGGTGGTCTGGGGAGATTTCCCAATGGGGTCCTTTTTGTGTTAAGGAGTGTATTTCCCATCCTGTCCGGGTTGCGGCAGTTACCCCAGAACTTATTCCTCTGAAATATCAGGATTTTGCTGATGTGTTCTCCAAGGGAAATGCGGTCGTTCTGCCTCCCCATCGGTCCTATGACTGCGCTATAGATTTAGTTCCCGGGGCCACTTTACCTAAAGGGAGATTATATGCCCTCTCCGGGCCAGAAACCACAGCTATGGATAATTATATCCAGGAAAGCCTGAAAAAAGGCTTCATTAGGCCTTCGAAATCTCCTTTGAGTGCAGGATTCTTTTTTTGTTGAGAAAAAAGATGGGTCGCTCAGACCATGTATTGATTTTCGGGCTCTGAGTAAAATTTCTGTTAAAAACACCTACCCTTTGCCTTTGATTTACTTTTTGATCAGTTACGCTCTGCCGTTATCTTCTCAAAAATCGATCTTAGAGGAGCTTACAATCTCATCTGAATAAGATCTGGGGATGAGTGGAAGACGGCTTTCAGCACACAGTCGGGTCATTATGAATACCTGGTGATGCCCTTTGGGCTGTCAAATGCTCCGGCGGTATTTCAAGACCTCATCAATGATGTTCTTCGTGACTTTCTTGGAAAGTTCGTTGTCGTTTATTTAGACGACATTTTGATTTATTCTGAGTCTATGGAACAACATATTACCCATGTGCGTCTGGTTCTTCAAAAACTACGGGAGAATAATTTATACGCAAAACTAGAGAAATGTGATTTTCACATCACGGAAGTGTCCTTCTTGGGGTATATTATTTCTCCCCAGGGATTTTTCATGGAACCGAAAAAACTCCAGGCCATCCTTAATTGGGCGCAACCCACAAATTTAAAAGCAATTCAGCGCTTTTTAGGGTTTGCAAACTATTATAGGCGGTTCATTCATACCTTTTCTGATTTGGTCGCTCCTATAGTAGCATTGACTAAAAAAGGAGCGGACCCTTCCAATTGGTCGCCTGCAGCCGAGTCTGCCTTTCGGGCCTTAAAGCAGGCCTTTGTCTCGGCTCCTGTTCTCAGGCACCCTAACCCGGAGCTCCCCTTTATAGTCAAGGTAGATGCCTCAGAGGTTGGAGTGGGGGCTATCCTATCTCAGGAAGATCCGGAGTCTCAGGAATTACACCCTTGTGCCTTCATGTCCAGGAAATTCTCCTCCGCAGAATCCAACTATGACGTTTGTAATCGAGAATTGCTGGCAGTTAAATGGGCTTTCGAGGAGTGGAGGCATTGGCTGGAGGGAGCTAGGCATACTATTACAGTGTTTACTGACCATAAGAACCTGCAATACAGTATATTGAGTCAGCTAAACGGCTTAATGCTCGGCAGGCACGTTGGGCATTGTTTTTTACTCGTTTCAGGTTTATTATCACCTTCAGGCCCGGTTCCAAAAATACTAAAGCTGATGCCCTGTCACGTTGTTTTCTTCCGGTTCACAATAACCATCCTGCTACTACCCCCATAGTTCCATCATCTGTCATCCGGGCAGGCCTCACACAGGATTTATTTACTCAGTTAGTCCAGCTTCAACAGCAGGCTCCTAAACCGACTCCTGCTGATCGTCTCTTTGTCCCTGAATTTCTGAGAGGCACTGTTTTAGCTGAGTTTCATGACAACAAAGTCTCTGGTCATCCAGGTATCGCTAAGACCTTGGAGTTAGTCTCTCGCTCGGTGTGGTGGCCTAGTCTTTCTAAAGATGTAAGGGAATTTGTCCATTCCTGTCAGGTTTGTGCACGGCATAAGGTTCCTCGTTCATTGCCGATCAGGCAACTCGTACCTTTAGCCGTTCCTCTCAGGCCATGGTCACATATATCCATGGATTTCGTGGTGGACCTTCCTCTTTCAGCCAGATTTCGAGTCATTTGGGTGGTAGTAGATCGTTTTAGTAAGATGGCTCATTTCATTGCTCTTCCCCGATTACCCTCTGCTCAAGGGTTGGCAGTCTTGTTTCTCCGTCATGTGTTCAGGCTCCATGGGTTGCCCAGGGATATTGTCTCTGATCGGGGTCCGCAATTCATTGCTCGTTTCTGGAAACGTTTTTGTGCCTCATTAAATATGAAACTCTCTTTAACATCTGGGTACCATCCACAATCTAACGGACAAACCGAACGAGTTAACCAGTCATTAAAACAGTATTTACGGTTGTATTCGGCCAAACTCCAGAATGATTGGTCTGAATTTCTTCCGTTAGCCGAATTTGCTTATAATAACTCTTGTCATTCTTCCACCAAGGAGTCCCCATTCTTTTCAGTCTTTGGCTTTCATCCTAGAGCCAACTCTTTTTTTCCTCATTCTCCAGTCTCCTCGTTGACCTTAACCTCCCATCTCAGAACAATTTGGAGAAAGGTACACCTTGCCTTGAGAAAAGCTGCATTCCGAGAAAAGACATTTTCTGATAGGCTCCGACGTCCTTGCGCTTTTAAGGTGGGAGATAAGGTATGGTTGTCAACTCACAACATCAAGCTCCGACAACCTTCGGCTAGATTGGGACCTAAATTTATTGGACCATTCCTTATCATTAAGAAGGTCAACCCAGTTGCTTTTCGGCTACGCTTGCCGAGATCTCTCAAAATTGGCAATACTTTTCACTGTTCTCTTTTGAAACAGTATTTTTCTTCCAGGAGATTTCCTCGGAGGACTTCCCAGGGTAGATCTCCGGTGGATGTTCAGGGGCAAGAAAAAAGGCAATTGTTTCCCCAGCACCCTGAATGATAACAGTAACCAGATATAAATCCCACATGATAATAGAATTCAGAGATCTTCGTTACACATATTTGCGCAAATGTGTGGTTAAGCCCCAAAGCCGCATCAAGGCCTCTCTGTATATTTGGGGTCCCTAGCGCTATATCTAGGTGCAGGGTGTGGCACCCCAAAACACCAGAATGAGCCAGAAAGCCCAGCGTGGCATACCAGTGTAAAAAACTATAGTGTTAATAAATTAGTATTTAGGAAGCCGAAGCTATGGAGGGGGTGATACAAACATGAAATGTAATTAAAATAGAGAAATAGTGTTAGAAAATTAATAAGTGAAAAGTGTTAATAGAATGTAAAGGTATGCCACACTAAAGCCATCCAGCTCAGCCAGTCCAGAGGCACCACACCTCACACCTCCATTACCCCAATCTGGGTCTAATATTAACCAGCAAGGAGCCACATGATAATGGCTCCTTACTAAAATATGTCTAAGCTAAGAGCTACCTACCTTGGAGCAACCCCATAATGCTCCATGTGGCATGTCAGGGCCTGCACCTCCTCCTAATGCAGGAACCTCTCTGCCTCTCACAACAGACATATAGATTGGTAAATGCTCAATTAGCTTAGTGATATCATTCAGGTGCTCGAAAGGAAGGGGTATTTCTGAGCAAGAAAAAAGGCAATTGTTTCCCCAGCACCCTGAATGATAACAGTAACCAGATATAAATCCCACATGATAATAGAATTCAGAGATCTTCGTTACACATATTTGCGCAAATGTGTGGTTAAGCCCCAAAGCCGCATCAAGGCCTCTCTGTATATTTGGGGTCCCTAGCGCTATATCTAGGTGCAGGGTGTGGCACCCCAAAACACCAGAATGAGCCAGAAAGCCCAGCGTGGCATACCAGTGTAAAAAACTATAGTGTTAATAAATTAGTATTTAGGAAGCCGAAGCTATGGAGGGGGTGATACAAACATGAAATGTAATTAAAATAGAGAAATAGTGTTAGAAAATTAATAAGTGAAAAGTGTTAATAGAATGTAAAGGTATGCCACACTAAAGCCATCCAGCTCAGCCAGTCCAGAGGCACCACACCTCACACCTCCATTACCCCAATCTGGGTCTAATATTAACCAGCAAGGAGCCACATGATAATGGCTCCTTACTAAAATATGTCTAAGCTAAGAGCTACCTACCTTGGAGCAACCCCATAATGCTCCATGTGGCATGTCAGGGCCTGCACCTCCTCCTAATGCAGGAACCTCTCTGCCTCTCACAACAGACATATAGATTGGTAAATGCTCAATTAGCTTAGTGATATCATTCAGGTGCTCGAAAGGAAGGGGTATTTCTGAGCAAGAAAAAAGGCAATTGTTTCCCCAGCACCCTGAATGATAACAGTAACCAGATATAAATCCCACATGATAATAGAATTCAGAGATCTTCGTTACACATATTTGCGCAAATGTGTGGTTAAGCCCCAAAGCCGCATCAAGGCCTCTCTGTATATTTGGGGTCCCTAGCGCTATATCTAGGTGCAGGGTGTGGCACCCCAAAACACCAGAATGAGCCAGAAAGCCCAGCGTGGCATACCAGTGTAAAAAACTATAGTGTTAATAAATTAGTATTTAGGAAGCCGAAGCTATGGAGGGGGTGATACAAACATGAAATGTAATTAAAATAGAGAAATAGTGTTAGAAAATTAATAAGTGAAAAGTGTTAATAGAATGTAAAGGTATGCCACACTAAAGCCATCCAGCTCAGCCAGTCCAGAGGCACCACACCTCACACCTCCATTACCCCAATCTGGGTCTAATATTAACCAGCAAGGAGCCACATGATAATAGCTCCTTACTAAAATTTGTCTAAGCTAAGAGCTACCTACCTTGGAGCAACCCCATAATGCTCCATGTGGCATGTCAGGGCCTGCACCTCCTCCTAATGCAGGAACCTCTCTGCCTCTCACAACAGACATATAGATTGGTAAATGCTCAATTAGCTTAGTGATATCATTCAGGTGCTCGAAAGGAAGGGGTATTTCTGAGCAAGAAAAAAGGCAATTGTTTCCCCAGCACCCTGAATGATAACAGTAACCAGATATAAATCCCACATGATAATAGAATTCAGAGATCTTCGTTACACATATTTGCGCAAATGTGTGGTTAAGCCCCAAAGCCGCATCAAGGCCTCTCTGTATATTTGGGGTCCCTAGCGCTATATCTAGGTGCAGGGTGTGGCACCCCAAAACACCAGAATGAGCCAGAAAGCCCAGCGTGGCATACCAGTGTAAAAAACTATAGTGTTAATAAATTAGTATTTAGGAAGCCGAAGCTATGGAGGGGGTGATACAAACATGAAATGTAATTAAAATAGAGAAATAGTGTTAGAAAATTAATAAGTGAAAAGTGTTAATAGAATGTAAAGGTATGCCACACTAAAGCCATCCAGCTCAGCCAGTCCAGAGGCACCACACCTCACACCTCCATTACCCCAATCTGGGTCTAATATTAACCAGCAAGGAGCCACATGATAATGGCTCCTTACTAAAATATGTCTAAGCTAAGAGCTACCTACCTTGGAGCAACCCCATAATGCTCCATGTGGCATGTCAGGGCCTGCACCTCCTCCTAATGCAGGAACCTCTCTGCCTCTCACAACAGACATATAGATTGGTAAATGCTCAATTAGCTTAGTGATATCATTCAGGTGCTCGAAAGGAAGGGGTATTTCTGAGCAAGAAAAAAGGCAATTGTTTCCCCAGCACCCTGAATGATAACAGTAACCAGATATAAATCCCACATGATAATAGAATTCAGAGATCTTCGTTACACATATTTGCGCAAATGTGTGGTTAAGCCCCAAAGCCGCATCAAGGCCTCTCTGTATATTTGGGGTCCCTAGCGCTATATCTAGGTGCAGGGTGTGGCACCCCAAAACACCAGAATGAGCCAGAAAGCCCAGCGTGGCATACCAGTGTAAAAAACTATAGTGTTAATAAATTAGTATTTAGGAAGCCGAAGCTATGGAGGGGGTGATACAAACATGAAATGTAATTAAAATAGAGAAATAGTGTTAGAAAATTAATAAGTGAAAAGTGTTAATAGAATGTAAAGGTATGCCACACTAAAGCCATCCAGCTCAGCCAGTCCAGAGGCACCACACCTCACACCTCCATTACCCCAATCTGGGTCTAATATTAACCAGCAAGGAGCCACATGATAATGTCTGTTGTGAGAGGCAGAGAGGTTCCTGCATTAGGAGGAGGTGCAGGCCCTGACATGCCACATGGAGCATTATGGGGTTGCTCCAAGGTAGGTAGCTCTTAGCTTAGACATAATTTAGTAAGGAGCCATTATCATGTGGCTCCTTGCTGGTTAATATTAGACCCAGATTGGGGTAATGGAGGTGTGAGGTGTGGTGCCTATGGACTGGCTGAGCTGGATGGCTTTAGTGTGGCATACCTTTACATTCTATTAACACTTTTCACTTATTAATTTTCTAACACTATTTCTCTATTTTAATTACATTTCATGTTTGTATCACCCCCTCCATAGCTTCGGCTTCCTAAATACTAATTTATTAACACTATAGTTTTTTACACTGGTATGCCACGCTGGGCTTTCTGGCTCATTCTGGTGTTTTGGGGTGCCACACCCTGCACCTAGATATAGCGCTAGGGACCCCAAATATACAGAGAGGCCTTGATGCGGCTTTGGGGCTTAACCACACATTTGCGCAAATATGTGTAACGAAGATCTCTGAATTCTATTATCATGTGGGATTTATATCTGGTTACTGTTATCATTCAGGGTGCTGGGGAAACAATTGCCTTTTTTCTTGCTCAGAAATACCCCTTCCTTTCGAGCACCTGAATGATATCACTAAGCTAATTGAGCATTTACCAATCTATATGGATGTTCAGGGGCAACAAGAGTTCTTGGTGGAGAAGGTTTTAGATTCTAAGCTTTCTCGGGGTCGGCTCTATTTTTTTGTCCACTGGAAAGGTTATGGCCCTGAAGAAAGATCTTGGGTGTTGGATAAAGATTTACATGCTCCCAAGCTGAAGAGGATTTTCTTTCAGGAGTTTACTCAGAAACCTGGCTCTAGGGGTTCTTTAACCCCTCCTCAAGGGGGGGGGGGTACTGTTAGGCGCGGCGGTCTTCGGCCGTGCCCTGACTGAGCAGCGGTCACGGCCGTCGCGCCTCTCTCCTTCCCTGTCCCCCGCACGGCGCCTAGCAACGCCAGGACGCCGTGCGCACGATAGCCGCCGGGTCCCTGGCAACGCAGGACGCCGTGCGTGCAGGGCCGCCGGGTGCATAGCAACGGGGACGCCACAGGTGGACCGCATTCCCCGTTGCTAAGAATAGTTAATTAGGTTGCTCGTGCAGCAGGGCAGCTGCACGGCAACTAGTAATTAGGGTCTGGGGGCTGGTCCTGCTGGCCCTCCTGTTATTGGCCAGCAGGGCCTTTTTATGTGAGCCAGCACACTGCAGCCCCGCCGGTGATAGCTTCTTGTATGCTGTTCCTGCCTTGCAGAACTCTGTTCCTGTCAGCCGTGTTTGGTGGATCTTGCTCCCTGCCCTTTGGTACTTTGGAGGTCCGAAGCCGGTCCTGGGAATCCTTCTAGTCCTTGCGAACCTGTTTGTCATCTGGGGTTCTCGCCCGGTTTCGTGAGTAGCGGCTTCTGCCGCGTGTTGCGGCCTATGCCGCTTAGTGTTTATTTTACTGTGAATTGGTGGATTTGCGGAGGTTTCCGCTTTCACTGTCCTCGCCGGAACTCGGCGGTGCTGTGTAGCGGAGTGGACAGTGGTTTCTTTGTAGTTATTTTCCTTTGACGGCGTGCCGCACATACGTTTAGTTTTTAGGTAGTTTATAGCCCCTAGCGTGGTTGTTTCAGTTAGAGGTCCCCTTGTTATTACCCTGTCTCAGTTCACGCCTTGTCTCTCTTTAAGACCTGAGGGGGCATCGGAGTTGGGCAGACCTAATCCGCCCTTCAAACGCGGCTGCCATGGGACCAAGAAACCATAGTCGTTCAGGCGTGAATTGATAACACGGATAAGACAACGGAGGTAGGGTGCTAGGGGCTATTTCCTTCCCATTTCCCAATCCCAGCATTCCGTCTTGGTGCTCAGGACTCACTACATAAGATCTCCCCTGTCCTGAGCATCAGAATCGTAACACTATTTCAGCTGTATTTAAATAAAAAAATTATTTTTTAAATCATCAGGTTTTCATGTATAAAACAGTGTACAGAGAAAGCTTCCCCTTTAATTAGTGTAAATGTGATACATTTGGACCAATAGGAAGCAATGAGGAAGTTCTGTTCAATTTTGCATTTGAATTTGCTGGGGATTTTAATGGGGCTTTGAGGTTCGATTTTGGAAGGGATCTGAAAATCTCAACACAAAGTCCCTTCTAAACATGAATCAAAATCGAATTTGATTTGAAAGTCAATTAGAATCAATTTCAGTCGATTTTCTTGATTCATAAAAATGATCTCAAAATCGAACTTTAGTAAATATACCCCCAGAAGGCAGTGTAACACAATTCAGAATACTACTGAAGGCCAGCCAGGAAATTCCAGTAGCCAGAGCAACTGTGGTTGGAAGGTTCCTGCGGTATAGAAGTGAACCACAAAATCAGTGTCAGTGGTGGGTTAACTGTAGGAATGTAAATTAAAGATTCCAGATCACTCTACACACTGTGGAGAGTTTCTAGGATGAAATGAGGTGGAAGTCTAAATCTATGCACCACCTCATCATCAGGCATTTCAAAAAGGGAAACAAGTGTGCTCTTGATGTATCCCCCTGGCTGCTGGCATCATTATGTTTGAGGAAGAGTAGGGATCAAGCTGATGCCTTTTGTAGGGTACAGAACATAATTACTGCATAAGTGCAAACCAAAAATAAAAATATTTACAACTATAACAATAAGAATCTATCACATTAGCAAACACAGATAGGGCACAGCTAAGCATATAGTGCAAAGAGAATATTACCAGTGACACGATGTGCAAACCATTTTAAAGAAAATAAAAAGTAAAAAAATGTAAGTAATGTGTCAGACATTAAAAACCAATAAGAAAATAACCCCAAATAAGTATCATGTGCATATAAACTATGGTTCTCACAACATTTTTAAAAACACTCTGTGATATTAAAATAAATAAATAAACAGACACACTTAGTATAATAAAATCTGAATGATAATAGAGAATTCCCCATAAAACGAAACTGAAATCTACAACAACTGCTGAAAGGGAAATAAAAATGTCCTGAAATCCTACTCTACACACCCACACACACACACACACACACACACACACACACACACACACACACACACACACACACACACACACACACAGTGATACTTGACAAGAAAGAGAGACAGGCATACACACAGGGGGATTTGGGGGGGACACAGGCCCGTACCCCCTGTTGTTTATAGCTTTTTAACATTATTTAAAGAAGAGCAGCAAATTTGACAGCTGGTGAGCACTAGGACTGACCCACCACACACACACAGCTCTAATAGTCAGCAAGGCACCCCACTCCGTCGGCCTCATGCTACTCCCTGTGGACTCGAGCTCCGAGTGCGGCAGCACAGCTGCCTGCCGGGCCGAGGCTGCCACCCCCTCTGAATGTTTTGACATGGTAATGTCATCCCATAGCACCAGAAGGAAAGAGGATGGATCCGCTAAGAGGAGCAGGCAGACACTTGGCAGCTAGAAGGCAAGATAGTAAGAGGGGGCTACGGGAAGGTATAGTTCTTGAGTGACATAGGACCCATGAAAGCTGGAAGGGATGCAAAGAACATGTGGCTGGAAGGGACGCAGAGGGTATGTGGTTGGAAGGGACACAGATGGCATGTGGTTGGAAGGGACACAGGGCATGTGGTTGGAAGGGACACGGCATGTGGCTGGAAGGGACACAGGGCATGTAATTGGAAGGGACACAGAGGGGATGTGGCGGGAAGAGACACAGGCGGCATGAGGCTAGAAGTGATATGGGGCATATGGGGCATGGCAGTGTGTGGGGACGACGACTTTATGAGCCTTTGTATTTCTTTGAGTCTTGTGAAATGTTCTAAAATTAAAAATATGTTATTATATTTAATTTTAATAATAAAAGTATCATTGATAAGTGTAGTTTGATGGTGGGTCACCTTAAAAATTCTCGCATAGGCAGCTATTAGAGCTGAGGCGGACCCTGTACCCACCAGATGTGTGCAGTGTACATCAGAAGCAGAGGACAGAGCAACCTCTCTTCACATTTCCTCCTACATCCAGGTTCCCACTAGTACCAGGCATGTGTGCAGGACTGTGACCCAGTGCCTAATTCATATTTGTACACAAACCTTATAGTTTGCATACAAATACAATGTTTGGGGGTCTGCGTAGGAGCAAGACCCATTCTGCATAGAGACTGCAAACACCATACTTTGACAGAGACTTGTGGGACACCAGCTCCAATTGCAAGGAGCGTGGAGAATCAATTGGACATCATACCATCAAGGTACCTATTTATCAGCCATAGGAAGTTGCCATGTGAACCAGGGACAATGTCATAATTACATGGAATTCTGTTACGATCAGGAACCATCGCTACAGACCCGTCATCAAGGAACACAAAGCTGGTAACACCATATATGTGGACATCTGTGCACTTACAGTATTTGCATAATATTGTGAACTGTCCACTCCAAATCTAAGGTCACAGTCTCAGGCATTTATAAGCAGTCTACCAAATGTATTGGACTCATATGCTCTTATTCGTTGCCCAAATATCAGGAGTACATTCATGTTTTGAATGTATTAGTAGTATAAGAAACTGTTTTATATATGTAATATTGTTATTGTTAGCGCTGTTTTCCTTTTCTATTACTCTTTTTGCTACCTCCCACTACACAGCTGCTAGGAAAAGCATCCCATTATTAGCGCCCGTTCACTATATACTTGGTATATACATTCTTGCATTAACATCTGAACAATGTCTACTGTGAATCTGGAACAATTGCGGCCAGACACAATTTGAAGGGTTCACAGTGATGTGTGTGACCACAAAAATATTTTCCGACAACGTAGACTGATTTATATAAGATAAATGTCAGTGATGCATACGTGAGTACCATTCTAGGCAGAATATATACATTTGATAAGTCACATTATTATTATCCCTAGCTAACAGCTAGCACGGACAGCAGATAGACTGGCTGGGTGTGACTCAATAAGGTGCTGGTAGGTTGGCACAGGTACATTTTGATGGTGAGCTGCTCCACTGTAGCATGTTTGTCGGCCCTCACGCAGCTTCGTAGCCGACGTTCACCTCTCACATCAATGGTTCATGGTGCTCTGCAGTTTCCACGTTGGTGGTGCCATTCATTGTCCAGTCATGATACACCTTCACCACAGCAGCTTGTGAACAGTTCACAAACTGCGCTGTTTCAGAGATACTGCCACCCTTGCCCCGAAAGCCAATAAGCATCACTTTTTGCAAATCACCCCTTTTACCCATGACAGCAACGAGTGATAAGTGTGCAGATGGCCTATCGCAGTCCATTAAGTGAATCAGAAAACACATAGGTTCAGTTTTGTTACAAATGTTTTATATTATTATACAAAATGGATACAATTAATAGACATTTAATATTGAGTGACATAAAAGAGATAAACTGTGTTATTGCTGGAAGCATACAGACACAATTTAAATGAATATATCAAGTTAGTAAAAAGTGCTCATGCAAGCAGGTCTGTTAATTATGCATATATAAATAGAAAGTTGTGTAGCATCCTTAACCAATTAAGGTTATAAATGTCTCTCCTACCATTTATTATTATTATACCTCACACTGGTGTACAAGTGAGGGTTAAATAGGTCTCTGCCAGTGGTGCAAGTAGAAATTTTTTCTTAGTGATACTGACAGTAAAAATGGGCAAGGTCACGTGTCATGAGGGGGCGTGGTCACATGAAACTAGGGGAGTGGCTACATGAAAATAGGGGCATGGCCACATTATGCCACACACCGTAATGTCCCTTGCACATTATGAAACACATCATAATGCTGATTACATATTATGCCACAAACTGTAATGCTTAGTACATATTATGCCACACACCGTAATGCCCATTACACATTATGCCACACACCGTAACACCCATTACACATATCACACACTGTAATGCCCATTACACGTTATGCCACGCACTGTAATGCCTAGTCCATATTATATCACACACTGTAATGCCTAATACATATTATGCCACACACAGTCATGCCACTGACACCATTTTACAAAAATGCCCCTTATAAATTATGCCCCAGCAGTGGGCTGGTGGTACTGCTTACCACAACCATGTTTCTTAATCGTACTCCGTACCACCCCACTTTCAGCACTGGTCCCCGTTTATATTGAGACTGCCATAATGACATGTTAATTAATATTGTTAGTAAGCATTTAGCAGTGTGCAGTTTTTTTTGCATATACATCAAATAGTTACCCCCAGTGGCAGCTGCAGCACCTGGGCTGTAGCTCACACCACATCGTGCATGGGGGAGCGGGTTAGCACATATGAACATACATGCAGGGATGTATGTAACATATGTGCTGGTTGCATTTCCCCGACCCCAGGGATCGCCAGCGCTGCGTGTCTTACAGCCGCTGCTGAACCCACTCAGTATACTGCATAAGAGATGCATGACATCTGTGTAACCTAGATCTAATATACCTGTTCATCCATCAAATTAATACAAAATGTATGGTAAGGCAATCGTACAATATCCCAAAAAGATTATACCCCTTAAGAAAATGAATTTTTATCTTTGATAAAAAGCTGAGGATGTACTGTAACTTGTTTCAAGCATGGCAATTCAACATATTGATGAAATAAAATTTACATTTCACCGAACTTGTCCTATAATATGTGTTATTTTAATAAATAGCAATAAAGTTAAAAACTTTTAATTAATATATTGGTCGCAGTGCACCCTAAAGACTACATATCTTTCCTTTTTTGTTTTTGATTTATGTTGAAAATTCGTAGTGGGTAGCTCCTCAGAGAAGAGGGAGAATGCATGGGCCAGTTTTAGTTACCAATCCTCCCCTGGTGTCAGATACAGCTGCAGCAAAAGACGCAAGGAAGGCCGCAATTGTGTACAATCAGGCCCTATGAGGAGGCATCTCGCCCCATTAGCCGACCATTAGGGCTGCATCCATGAATTTCCCAGGCTGGCTTTCCATCCCAATCCACCCCTGCTTACAATTAATTACACTGCAGCTGAATAGCTGCACATACAGAGACAGGGCCCTACCAATTAATTACACTGCAGCTGAGTAGCTGCACATACAGAGACAGGGCCCTACCAATTAATTACACTGCAGCTGAGTAGCTGCACATACAGAGACAGGGCCCTACCAATTAATTACACTGCAGCTGAGTAGCTGCACATACAAAGACAGGGCCCTACCAATTAATTACACTGCAGCTGAGTAGCTGCACATACAGAGACAGGGCCCTACCAATTAATTACACTGCAGCTGAGTAGCTGCACATACAGAGACAGGGCCCTACCAATTAATTACACTGCAGCTGAGTAGCTGCACATACAGAGACAGGGCCCTACCAATTAATTACACTGCAGCTGAGTAGCTGCAGGTGCAAAGTAAGCATCCCAGCTTCTTAGTGGAGCAGCTCTTAACAGTACCCTCAGCTAAAGTACAGCCAGTACTGTCAGGGGAAGAAAGGTTCTGGGGCTTGATGCAGATAAGTCAGATAGCCCATTGAAGTCTGGATATAGTATGTACTGAATTCTGTGTCCACCGCATGTTAACCTGTTTATGCAACATCCTGGTAGGATTTGTATAACTCCCTTGTTGGTTTTTATCGTAATGTAAGTTTTATGTTTTGCAAGTGTAATGTTTGTAGTTTTAACTTGAATAAAAGGTAATGCACCAGATCTTCCTTCTGCCCTTTGCATTCGTGTTTTTAAGTTAGGATAAGAAGTGGAAAATACAGAAAATTAGGAGGGGCACTGTCATAGGCGCTAATAAAACAGTTCAGTACATATACAATACGTTCCTTTTGGAATGGTTCAGACAAGTTCTTTTTCCTCTTGCTGTGCTGTCTCAGACATCACCAATAAGTTGGTTTTGAAGTCAGATGATGTGGTGAACATACAGAAATAAAAACATACAAAAATATGTGTAGACCAATCTTTAAATTACAAAACTTTGTGACAAAAGTGTCCAAGAAAAAGAAACAATATCTAAAGTGAATACACTATATGATGGAGGCGTACCCCACATTCACTATAATATTAGTGATGTTTATAAACAAAAATTTCCTTTGAACTCTATTAAGTGGTATTGTGATCAATGGTGAGTTCTTCATAAGGCGTACCCAACTCACTGTGATATGTGGAAAGGAGTAGACACATAAAGGTATCTTTTAACTTCATAAGTACTCCATGAAAGGACAAGCGTACCCCTACTCACAATGAAATTAATGATACGAAGCATATAAAGGTATCTTTGATTGGGCCTTTCAGAAGATTCATTTCAAGGACCACCCTCTGTTTCCAGTCCAAAACATTGATGTCATGTACAAACCAGATTCACACTTTAACATGAGGGGTTGGGCCTATCTAGGTTTCTTAAGTATCAGATCCCAATGTACACACAATAATAAACATATGGGCATACCCCACTCACTCTTTGTGAAGATAGTAATGTGTATCAAGGTATCTTTAATGTGAGATAATTTCCAAAAGCAAGCGTACCACACTCACAATTGTGTTGGAGAATTCAAAGCATGTAAAGGTATCTTTTCCTTTGACTGTCTCTGCAATGGTCCCAAGGAAGTATCTCAGCCCAATGAGCAGAATGATGTTAATTTCCACATGATCATAAAAACCAATAAAACATTATTTCCAGAAAAAGGCTTTCCCCATACAATGGGCATATAGTAAAAAACACAGTAAAAAAGATAAAGGGCCTAATTCAGACCTTTTCACTCGCTAGGAGTTTTTTGCAGTCTTGCTTTCGCACGGTCGCCGCCCATAGGGGAGTGTATTTTCACTTTGCAAATGTGCGAACGCATGTGTAGCAGAGCTATCCAAACAGAATTTGTGCAGTCTCTGAGTAGCCCAGGACTTATTCAGCCGCTGCGATCGCTTCAGCCTGTTCAGTACCGGAATTGACGTCAGACACCCACCCTGCAAACGCTTGGACACGCCTGCATTTTTCCAAACACTCCCAGAAAATGGTCAGTTGCCACCCACAAACGTCTTCTCCCTGTCAATCTCCTTGCGAACGCCTGTGCGAATGGATTCATTGCACAAACCCATGGCTAAGCGGTGATCCGCTTTGTACCCATGCAACGCACCTGCGCATTGTGCTGCATACGCATGTGCAGTTTAAACCTGATTATCCACTGTACGAAAACGCAGCCTGGCGATCAGGTCTGTATAATACCCAAAAAGGAGAGAAAAACATGGAAAAAGCTAATAGTCCCAAAAGATCCAAAAATTACAGTTTTTCTCGTGAAGTTAGAGACTTTGTATAGCATACCCTTTCCAAAGATAATAGCCAAAAATCGTCTGTCCACACTTGTTCCTGTCAACGCGTTTCGGTCACCAAGTGACCTTTATCAAGACAAAGGACTGATACCCCTTTTCCACTAAAAGCACGGGTCGCAGCCGTGTTGCCTGACACGGCTGCGACCCGTGCTACAGCCCCTTTTGAACAGCGCTCACCAACCCGGCATATTGTTGAGTTGGTGACACTACTACTTACGCGGCAGGGGCGGCACTGGGAGATCACATGGTCTCCCAGCGCCGCCCTCCCTATACACTGTGAACGGGAGCCGTGTCGCCTCGACACGGCACCCGTTCACACTAGACAGCTAGCCGGGTAGGATTCCCGGATCACTTGATCCGGGAATTTGCCGGGGAACCCTTTTCCACTAGGGCAAAACACGGGTAAATGCGCGCCCCCGCGCATTTACCCGTGTTTCTAAGAGCTAGTGGAAAAGGGGTATAAGTGTGGAAAGCCAGATATTTAAATGTTGAACAGGAAGTGACCTCATCCAATTAAATGTTAATTGTTTGATAAAATTCCAAAACATCAATACACATATCTAAATAAGACATCACATAAATATGTTACATCGAAAACAGTGAATAAAATACACCAGAGAATACAATATGTATATTATTCAGCATTTCTATTATAAATCCATTATAAATTATAAATCCAACAGGAAACGGAACCGTTGCCACGGCAACCCTTCGTGGCAACGGTTCCCTATTTCCTGTTTTCTGTTGGCATGGACCACCACCCGAGTTGGAATTCTGGGTATCCTGACAGCCGAGATCCCAAAAGCCAGTAAATTGATTTCCTCCCAAACAAGCATGCAGGAAGAGAACTGGAAGCATCACATCGCAATTTTGTACAGTAGTACTGAGTGTAGAATATGCTCTATTGACTTCCCCATCATGATTCTGAACCGAGAAAAAGCATGTGCTTGTTCTGTTGTTACTATGGTGATAACACTGCGAGCATTTAGAAAAAAAAAATAAGAAGCATAGTTGCTGGACCAAGGATTGGCTGCACAGACAAGATGCCTATTCCCATATGCCATCAATGCAGGACATTTATGAGAACAATCCTGACGACCTCAGGAGTTATCTGTGTATGGATGACCTATAGATGTATAGTGACATATAGGACCGTGCCAGTAGTCACCATGTAAACAGGCCGGTATGTTTACATGTGATATATTCTTGGTATAGTCATGTATTGCTGACAAATACCACTGTATGTTTCTAGAACCATATAGCCATGTAAGAATGGGTGGGGTTGAGGGGCTGTTATATTATGGCGCAAAAAAAAAAATGTTATAAGCTATATAATCAAGAGGTTCTCAAATGCAGTCCTCAAGGCACCCCAATAGTCCAGGTTTTAAGTTTATCCATGCTTGGCCACAGGTGACTTAAATTAGCATCTCAGCCAATTTGATTTAACCATCTGTGCTGAGTCATGGATATACCAAAAGCCTGGACTGTAGACATGCCTTGAGGACCATGTTTGAGAACCTGTGAGTCGTACTCTGCAAAGTTAAAATGACATAAAAAAAATAATATACATATATATATATATATATATATCAATCAAGTGGAAGGGTGTTCGGCACTCCTTATGATACGGGGTATATAGTGCCGGTGCCCTCCAAAGCAAACATGCAGGGATAGTGTATAGTGGTTGGTAGGCGGCACTTGTGGGGCTTCAAATCAATCATATACTGGAAACCAGGTAAAGCTACGTTTTGATTTAAAATCAAAATTCTTGAATCTACATCTATGCCGACATTAACCACTGCTGACAACGGTGAATGGCTCATCAAGCTATCCTCACAGATCGAAAAATATTGCACCGATCTCATTAAATTCAAGTCCAACAAGCTTTCCACTGTCACACGAGATTACGAGGAAAACAAGGTATATACCTGGGCTACTAATCCTTCAGCAGGCACCCGACGCTTTTGACCCCGTCAACAACGAGGACAAAGAAGATTCCCATTGGAGACGGACGTATCCAGCGGAACCTCACAGAGTGATTTGGACACTGCTTCAACCAGCAGAAAGAAATCTACCAAACATATCCCTTTAGGGATACGTACGCGGGCACAGAGAGACACAGGAGGAGAAACAGAACCAGACGAGGAGGTCAATGCCAAAGGCAAAGCAAAAAAGAATACCAAAAGCAAGAAATAATCCACAATCTATCCTCTAGGATTCTGACCACTCCTGAGATCAAAGTCCTACAGCGCGGCCTCAACTTTGTCCCCACCAATCAGTTTGATGGTTTAAAAAGCCGTATAGACCTCACACGTTTGAATAGGCAATTGCGCCTAAAGGAGCATTTCGGAAAAGCCCCTACACTAAATGAGGCTGACCGAAGATGCCCCATACGCCCTAAATCATATTTTGACCCAATTTCCACCAATGCCACCATTAAGGTCTTTACTAGGACCTTACTGGGAGACATTGAATTACTGGAAAAGAATCCCCCTAAAGCTCGTCACAACCTCTCTAGAGAGGAATCTAAAGCCCTTAAAAATCTGGCCACATACACAGACATCACTATCCGCCCCGCCGACAAGGGGGGCGGTATAGTGATACAAGATTTAAGTGATTATAAGCTTGAGGCTTATCGGCACCTCGATGATTCTATGGTCTATACTAAACTTAACAAAGACCCTACTGAAACATATCTTCAGCAGCTTCAGGATCTCCTGACAACTGCACATGACAATGGCATTATTGATTCAGATACCAAGAGGGCCCTACTCAACACCACACCAACTGTCCCACTCTTTAATCTTATTTCTAAATTACATAAGAACAGGTTCAATCCCCCCGGACGACCGATCATTTCGGCACGAAATTCTCTTTTGTACAATGTATCTCGATACATTGATTTTTACATGCAGCCGGTTGTGCAGAACCAGGCACATTACCTTAAGGACACCAGCATGTTCCTGGAAAAACTCAGGAACTTAGGTAACCTTCCCCCCTCATTTTGGCTCTGTACATGCGATGTCAGTAGCCTATACACAAATATCCCACATGCCAGGGGACTACAGGCTGTTCAAACACTTATTCCAATAACCCCCACTATGAAGGTCCAGAAATATCCTTTTTTCTCTCACTATTGGAACTGACTCTTACAAAAAACTATTTTTTGTTCAATAACGAGTTCTACTTGCAGGAACTCGGCTGCGCTATGGGTTCTGCGGCCGCTCCGGTGTACGCCAACGCTTTCATGTTCACCGTAGAACAACACCTGTTCTTCGATGTAGATGAGTATAGAGGCAAGATAGCCTTCTACACTCGCTACATCGACGATATCTTTATGATATGGACGGGATCCAAACAGCAATTTATCTCCATGATGGAGGAAGTTAACATACGGGACACTAACATCAAATTCACATATGAGATCCAGGAACATAACATACATTTCTTGGACGTCAATGTTAGTCATGATAATGAAACATTGCAAACCTCCTTATACAGTAAGCCAACTGACTGCAATAATTTATTGCTATCCTCCAGTCACCATCCTACCACCTTGAAGATGGGGCTCCCATACTCACAGTTCCTAAGAGTCCGACGAATTTGCAGCAACCAGGAGGATGAATCTCAACAAATGAACATCATGACAAAAAAATTTCTACAAAGGGGATATTCTAATTCCCTTTTAATCAGAGCAAGACAGCGAGCAATGGAAGCGCCCAAAATGGTTAATACCATCAAAGAAAGAAATAACAAAACCGCCCAATCCATTGCCTATGTCAATACCTTCTCCTCAGCTACAAATCACCTGATTTCACGCACAAAGAGATTTTGGCCGATGGTACAAAATGATCGAGATCTACCCGCCCTTAAGGGGACCCCGTTACTACCTTGCTACACTCGGGGACGCAACATCAAGGACCGAATAATTCATACAGACATCTCCAATTTCACATCGACCACTGTCCCACATTTCCCGAGTAAAAAAACAGGCAATTACAAATGCCTAGGGTGTACAACATGCCTTTATTTGGAAACTGGCGATTCCATCTTACACCCACATTCCCTAGAAAGAATTAAAATTAATAAGGTCTTAACCTGTACATGTAAATACGTAATTTACTGCATTCGTTGCCCCTGTGATCTACTGTACATCGGAAAAACCACCTGTCAGTTCCGAGAAAGAATGGCACAGCATAGAAGCGCCATCAAACTTATATTAGAGGGAAAACAAATAGACCAACCAGTGGCCAAGCACTTTAAGTCGGCCAGACACACGCTGTCTGCCCTGCGCTATAAAATGCTCGACCAAATTACGGAGACCAAACGGGGGGGTGACAGAGCAAGAGCCCTGCTCCAGCTAGAGGCACGCTGGATATATCGTACTGTAGTTCCCCATGGACTAAATGAACTGATGACCCTTAACTGTTTTATTTAGTTACAGCACTTATATTGTCTGCGATATGCAATCACTGTCACAGCTTACTTCTTCTGTGCAGCGTAAATATCAATAACGCACAGCTATTTTCTAACATAAGGCTGCTAAATTTCAGTTAACTAAGGTTCTATCAAGCTTTTGTTTTCTGTTGTCAGGGTAACCTTGGTAACGGGTTCTATCCTGTCTCACTTTTTCACACGTCACACGTCTATCATTGGGAGGAACGGAATTGATGACGTGATGACAGCTTCCGGCGGCCGCCCGGCCAACACGCTAGCACGGTGTCTTCTTTATCTATAAAGGTATGTTTCACATGTATGTATTTTATGCCTGACGACGATTTTCATTAAATCGAAACGTAGCTTTACCTGGTTTTCAGTATATGATTGATTTGAAGCCCCACGAGTGCCGCCTACCAACCGCTATACACTATCCCTACATATATATATATATATATATGTACTATGTATGTATATATATATATATATATATAAAAATATATATATATATATATATATATACACTCCTCCAGATGCCCGGCACTCCTCCAGCAGATTATACTTGCCCCGGTGCCCTGATTCGGGCATATTAACTTTTAAACAGTCTCTGGCACTCGGGGACAAATAACACAACACTGAAGGCCACAATAACATCAACATTTCAGGGGATTTAGCCCCTTTATCAAGACCCTAGTACACTTAAAACACATACCTTTTATGTTGTGCACCATCACCAAATGCCATGGCACCCACAGGAGACCCGATGACATTAATAGGATGCATCCGCGCCAGCGTCCCGGGACCTCAAAGGGGTATGGCCTCCACCACTTTGTGTATGTTATAAACACCTAAAAACACATACAAAAACTGCATAAATACAAAGTCCAACTATTCTAATACTGTGGTTATTACCTGCCTGAGCTCAACTCTTGCAATAAGCTGTTTTCAAATCTAACACAGAAAAATTAAAACTGCAACATCTAAACTCCACACAGATGGCCAACATATAAATCTCAATTAGATAGATTCATAAACATCTGTGGGCTTGAGGACCATGTGTGAGTACCTGTGAGTCATACTCCGCAAAATTAAAATGACACAACAAAAATAAATAAATAAATATATATACAATGCAAGAAAGAAGAGGTGGCATCGGAGACTTCAATTCATCTTAACAGTGTATTACGTGCAACATCAACGTTTTCGGGGACCAGTTCCCCTTCTTCAGGATAACTGCATATGTGAAAAAAACGTGCATACATAGACATTACTTACCTCCTGTGGATTTCCCCAGTGGTGTTCACCGCTGGCCACGCCGTCCAGACTTCCTGCAATGCGTTCCGGTGCGCATCAGCTGATGCGGAAGTGACGTTGCGGCTGTCAGCCAGGTGGCCATGGCGATGCTAATAACAATAACAAATACAGCCCAGTGTTAAAAAAGTGCTATGCAACAAATGTACTTGCGCTCACTACATGACCTATAGTACTTATTACTCATGCATCATATATTAGTGCCCTAATAACATAATATATTAAATGACATTATAAAACAGTGTCTGAGAAAAACAATCATGTTGTTCATTAAAACATTATTATAAAAACACCTGTGGAGATATCAAACCCTAAGCTAACAACATATGACAGAGGGCTATTAAAATACCCTGTGAAATTACCTAACCTTCGTGATGTGAATGAAGCAATAAAACTACAGCTTTTTCCTAAAACGTCAGTCCAACCATCGGGACAACATATATTTAAATACTAGTTAAACTAAAAATTAAAAGGAATTCATTAAAAATTATGTGTTTATCGTGTGTCCTAATTAAAGATATGTATATTTGGGTATAATGGGCCTAATTCCAAGTTCATCGCAGCAGGAATTTTGTTAGCAGTTGGGCAAAACCATGGTGGTCATTCCGAGTTGTTCGCTCGCAAGCTGCTTTTAGCAGCATTGCACACGCTAAGCCGCCACCTACTGGGAGTGAATCTTAGCTTAGCAAAATTTCGAACGAAAGATTCGCAATATTGCGAAAAGACTTCTCTGTGCAGTTTCTGAGTTGCTCGGGACTTACTCTTCCAGTGCGATCAGTTCAGTGCTTGTCGTTCCTGGTTTGACGTCACAAACACACCCAGCGTTCGCCCAGACACTCCTCCGTTTCTCCAGCCACTCCCGCGTTTTTCCCAGAAACGGTAGCGTTTTTTCACACACTCCCATAAAACGGCCAGTTTCCACCCAGAAACACCCACTTCCTGTCAATCACATTACGATCACCAGAACGAAGAAAAAACCTCGTAATGCCGTGAGTAAAATACCAAACTTCATAGCAAATTTACTTGGTGCAGTTGCAGTGCGAACATTGCGCATGCGCAATTAGCGGAAAATCGATGCGATGCGAAGAAAATTACAGAGCGAACAACTCGGAATGACCACCCATGTGCACTGCAGGGGAGGCAGATTTAACATGTGCAGAGAGAGTTAGATTTGGGTGTGGTGTGTTCAATCTGCAATCTAATTTGCAGTGTAAAAACAAAGCAGCCAGTATTTACCCTGCATAGAAATAAAATAACCCACCCAAATCTAACTCTTTCTGCACATGTTTTATCTGCCTCCCCTGCAGTGCACATGGGGGGTAATTCCAAGTTGATCGCAGCAGGATTTTTGTTAGCAATTGGGCAAAACCATGGGGGTAATTCCAAGTTGATCGCAGCAGGAATTTTTTTAGCAGTTGGGCAAAACCATGTGCACTGCAGGGGGGAGGCAGATATAACATTTGCAGAGAGAGTTAGATTTGGGTGGGTTATTTTGTTTCTGTGCAGGGTAAATACTTGCTGCTTTATTTTTACACTGTAATTTAGATTGCAGATTGAACTCACCACACCCAAATCTAACTCTCTCTGCAAATGTTATATCTGCCTCCCCTGCAGTGCACATGGTTTTGCCCAACTGCTAAAAAATTTCCTGCTGCGATCAACTTGGAATTACCCCCCATGTGCACTGCAAGGGAGGCAGATATAACATGTGCAGAGAGAATTAGATTAGGGTGGGGTGTGTTAAATCTGCAATCTAATTTGCAGTGTAAAAATAAAGCAGCCAGTATTTACCCTGCACAGAAACAAAATAACCCACCCAAATCTAACTGTTTCTGCACATGTTATATCTGCCTCCCCTGCAGTGCACATGGTTTTGCCCAACTGCTAAAAAAAATCCTGCTGCGATCAACTTGGAATTACCCCCATGGTTTTGCCCAACTGCTAACAAAATTGCTGCTGCGATCATCTCAGAATTACCCCCTTGATTCTTTATAAACATGTCTGTATTGCATGTGCTGAAGTTGGTAAGTTTTAATGAGAGTACGTAACAAGCCATATGACAGATTTAATACTGCACACCCACAAAGACAGTGCTCATGGTTGGACTGGCCCACAGGGGTACCCCACCCCGGTGGGCCCCACTGCCTGAGGGCCCACCCCCTCCTCTAGGAATCAGGTTCCAGACTGTGTTATTGTGATATGTTACATTATACTGCATAGGAATATGGTGTATCCTCTACAGTGCATCGCTGTTGATAATCTTGTACATTACTATGCACTAGCAGTATTTACTTGTACCACCATCTCCTATATATTTGCTCAAGTCTGTGACTCTGTGCCCGTACTGCTGGGCGGAGTCACAGTGGTGGGCGGAGTCACAGAGCCCGCCCACCACATGTGCAGCAAGTCTCTGCTCCTGCTGCCTGTCCATGTCACACCCCTTCCCCTCCCCCCCTCCCAGCAAATCTGACTAACCAGCCACGGCGCGCCGAACAACAACAACTGCTGCCCCCGGCATACACATTAGGAGGGACGGGTGGCGCAGGAGAAGGCTCTCATAGCCCTCCCTGCCCCGCGTACACAGACCCGCCGCCTCCTCCGCACACATCCCGCTGTCAGGAGCCGAGTGCTGCAGTGACGTCATCTCCTGCAGCACTCTCCTCCGGTCACACAGCCGGCACACACACTCTGCAGTCTCCAGGGGCTGCCAGCATCTACAGGCAAGCTGGAAACACCCCCGGAGCGAGAGAGAAAAGACCCGCGAGGCCACGCCCCTTTTACTCTAGGCCACGCCCCCATTTCGCCGTGCGAGGGGGGGGCCCTGGGGGAGGAAATGTCATAGTACAGACTGCTCTCCCACACCTGGTGACGCCTCTGGATACTGAACTATTTCACAGCCTGCAGCAGCCACCCACAGCCCCAACGGTGAGTCCCTCCACCCATCCTAGCCACTGTATGTCTGGTCACCACTTTACACAACTCCACCCCCTCCACTACTTCCCCCCTCTTTCTTCATCAGCTTCCTCACTGGGGACCCTCCCTACCGCCCTGCGTCTCTGTATCCCCTCCCTACCGCCCCGCGTCTCTTTCCCCTACCTACCGCCCCGCGTCTCTCTATCCCCTCCCAACCGCCCCGCGTCTCTTTCCCCTACCTACCGCCCCGCGTCTCTCTATCCCCTCCCAACCGCCCCGCGTCTCTTTCCCCTACCTACCGCCCCGCGTCTCTCTGTCCCCTCCCAACCGCCCCGCGTCTCTCTGTCCTCTCCCTACCGCCCGCGTCTCTCTGTCCCCTCCCTACCGCCCCGTGTCTCTGTCCCCTCCCTACCGCCCCGCGTCTCCCTGTCCCCTCCCTACCGTCCGCGTCTCTCTGTCCCCTCCCTACCGCCCCGTGTCTCTCTATCCCCTCCCAACCGCCCCGTGTCTCTCTGTCCCCTCCCTACCGCCCCGCGTCTCTGTATCCCCTCCCTACCGCCCCGCGTCTCTCTATCCCCTCCCAACCGCCCCGCGTCTCTTTCCCCTACCTACCGCCCCGCGTCTCTCTATCCCCTCCCAACCGCCCCGCGTCTCTCTATCCCCTCCCAACCGCCCCGCTTCTCTTTCCCCTCCCTACCGCCCCGCATCTCTCTGTCCCCTCCCTACCGCCCGCGTCTCTCTGTCCCCTCCCTACCGCCCCGCGTCTCTGTCCCCTCCCTACCGCCCCGCGTCTCCCTGTCCCCTCCCTACCGCCCCGCATCTCTTTCCCCTACCTACCGCCCCGCGTCTCTCTATCCCCTCCCAACCGCCCCGCGTCTCTTTCCCCTACCTACCGCCCCGCGTCTCTCTATCCCCTCCCAACCGCCCCGCGTCTCTTTCCCCTACCTACCGCCCCGCGTCTCTCTGTCCCCTCCCTACCGCCCCGTGTCTCTCTATCCCCTCCCAACCGCCCCGTGTCTCTCTGTCCCCTCCCTACCGCCCCGCGTCTCTGTATCCCCTCCCTACCGCCCCGCGTCTCTCTATCCCCTCCCAACCGCCCCGCGTCTCTTTCCCCTACCTACCGCCCCGCGTCTCTCTATCCCCTCCCAACCGCCCCGCGTCTCTCTATCCCCTCCCAACCGCCCCGCTTCTCTTTCCCCTCCCTACCGCCCCGCATCTCTCTGTCCCCTCCCTACCGCCCGCGTCTCTCTGTCCCCTCCCTACCGCCCCGCGTCTCTGTCCCCTCCCTACCGCCCCGCGTCTCCCTGTCCCCTCCCTACCGTCTGCGTCTCTCTGTCCCCTCCCTACCGCCCCGCGTCTCTCTATCCCCTCCCAACCGCCCCGTGTCTCTCTGTACCCTCCCTACCGCCCCACATCTCTCTGTCCCCTCCCTACCGCCCCGCGTCTCTGTCCCCTCCCTACCGCCCCGCGTCTCTATATCCCCTCCCTACCGCCCCGCCTCTACCACCCCGCGTCTCTCTGTCCCCTCCCTACCGCCCACATCTCTGTATCCACTCCCTACCGCCCCGCGTCTCTCTGTCCCCTCCCTACCGCCCTGCGTCTCTCTGTCCCATCCCTACCGCCCCGTGTTTCTCTGTCCCCTCCCTATCGCCCCACGTCTTTGTATCCACTCCCTACCACCCTGCGCCTCTCTATCCCCTCCCTAACGCCCCGCGTCTCTCTTTCCCCTCCCTACCGCCCCGCGTCTCTCTTTCCCCTCCCTACCGCCCCGCGTCTCTCTTTCCCCTCCCTACCGACCCGCGTCGCTGTATCCCCTCCCTAAGGCCCCATGTCTCTGTATCCCCTCCTCCCTACGCCTCTGTATCCCCACCTTACCGCCCTGCTTCTCTCTATCCCCTCCCTACCGCCCTGCGTTTCTCTATCCCCTCCCTACCACCCGCGTCTCTCTATCCCCTCCCTACCGCCCGCATCTCTGTATCCCCTACCTACCGCCCCGCGTCTCTGTATCCCCTCCCTACCGCCCCGCGTCTCTGTATCCCCTCCCTACCACCCCCCGTCTCTGTATCCCCTCCCTATCGCCCCGCGTCTCTCTATACCCTCCCTACCGCCCCGCATCTCTGTATCCCCTCCCTACCGCCCCGCGTCTCTGTATCCCCTCCCTACCGCCCTACGTCTCTGTCCCCTCTGTACCGCCCCGCGTCTCTGTATCCTCTCCCTACCGCCCTGCGTCTCTGTATCCTCTCCCTACCCCTCTGCGTCCCATACACTGTCCATACCACCGGCTCCTTGATACCTCCCTGACAAACCCTCACCAGGAGGACAGGAGCCATAACCCCCTGCGGTGCCCCCCATAGTTACCGGTATATTGGTGATGCTCCGCTGTGCCGCCTCCTCCCTATCCCTCACTCGGCAAGCGCAGGGCGCAAGCCCAGCACCGAGCACATGAACGTGCTGTCCATGCCCATTGGCCCTGGGAGCAGCACCAGCCTGCGCACCCTCCTCCTACTGCACCTGAGGGGGGCACGCACATAGCGCATGCAGAGGGGACTGGTGCACCTGCGGCCGCGTGGAGACATTGCGTGCGCAACATGTCCGCGTTGCTACACCTGAAGGATGGTACGGTGTAGAGAGAGGACACAGCTGCCTCTGTTCCGCATTGTACCAGCACTCCTCTCTGTGTCTAATGACACCGTATACCTCTTCATGCGGGTATGTCTATATCACATACATCCTTATCCGTGTCCTATATATTGTTACACATACAATCATATAGTTATAGGTCCTGCACCCACCCCCCACCTGCATCCACCTCCTCCTCCACCCGCAGCATCTACATACTCCCTGCCTCATCCGCCCCCCCCCGCACCCGCTACATTCTGTACATCGTGCCCTGCAGGCACCGTTAACGCCGTCGCAAGGGCCTACACCCCCTTCACCATCTCAAGCCCTTTCGTCGTGCAATATTTGACCACTGACAAACCTAGGAATGCAGGTAATACTCATACAAATATTGAACCCCAGCAAGGCGTGCAGGGGTTAAGGGGGCGTAGCCCCTTTCGACGGTGTGAAGAGCGCCCGTAGGGCGCGATGAATCGCCTAGTATCAGATTAAAAACCTGACCTGTATTCATCTGATAACACATCATCAAAAAGGCACACACAGTCTTGAGATATTGTATGATTGAGTTGGCAATTGAAAGTACGGCCCAACAATTGTAGAGGTGTGTACCTACCTTTAATAATAGACAAGGCTGCAGGGACAGGTTGGGCTCTTGACACTAATGTACCCTGTGGGCCCCATACATGCCAGTGCTCTCCTGTTTCTTAGCATGCCTAAATGGTATAATTATCTTTTCACATGCAATTATTTTCCCCCAAAGGCAGGAAATAGTTGAGTTTAACTGATGTAGTCATTTATGGTCCACTGAAGTACTATAAAAGGAATTTTGTTTCAGTAACTGCAAACTGCAACACTTCAATTCACAAAGGAATAATGCCAGCTATTTATTTCTGGCATTTGTTAAGTGAATGTTTATACATAAATCCCTAATTTGTAATGTTAGAAAAATATTGAGCTAATTTAGTAGGCATAAATCTTAGTGGAAGATTATAATCATAAGATTATTTGAAAGAATTCTAGGCTGTATTGCAGCCATGTCTGTATTTCCTCTCACTCTACATGTCGTCTTCTTCATTTACAGCCATTCATCTGTATGTTCAATGACGAGGCTCAAAAGAGGCTTTCTCACCAAAACTTAGGGGGTAATTCCAAGTTGATCGCAGCAGGAAATTTTTTAGCAGTTGGGCAAAACCATGTGCACTGCAGGGGGGGGCAGATATAACATGTGCAGAGAGAGTTAGATTTGGGTGGGTTATTTTGTTTCTGTGCAGGGTAAATTCTGGCTTCTTTATTTTTACACTGCAATTTAGATTGCAGATTGAACTCACCACACCCAAATCTATCTCTCTCTGCACATGTTATATCTGCCCCCCCTGCAGTGCACATGGTTTTGCCCAACTGCTAAAAAATTTCCTGCTGCGATCAACTTGGAATTACCCCCACAGTGTCTCCCTTTTCTGGAGTACTAAAACCAAATAGTTTTGTCCTATGTTTTCACTGTTGTTAACATTTCAGATTAATGTGTCAGGGCCCATCAGTGGCTCAATATTCCCTGAATAATAATTTAAGATTGCAGACCAGATAAAGTAGCAAAGAGAGGATTTACAGTAATTGCCAACTTTATGTTATCCATCTTTACACTAACTATTCATTTTACCACTTAACCTCCATGTTTTCGAATATAGACAAACACCACTTCAGTTGTCAGTTCTTAAATAATTGCTACCCAGAACTTCCAGTGCCAGCTTCTCTGAGTTTCATTGCCAGTTCAGCTGGAATTTTTGTGTTTTTATGGAGAGCACTCAGTGTGTCCCCTAGGAACTTCACTAATAGATGCCATCCCTCCAGCATGGCTTCTAACTACTGTAAAATGCTCAGCGCCTATATTTCTCACTACATTCACTATTACAGTGAATTTAATAAGAACAATCTTTAACATAAATGTATCCTTGTGATCACAATAGTAAATTATTTGTAATATTTTTAGTGTCAATGTGGTGACTGCATCCCGCTACAGCCTGCAACCTGGTATCTATTGCAGAGTCAATGCTCTTGTAATAGAGTGGTTTATTGCTGACCTTTCAATTCCATATCAAAGAGCAGTCTAAATAAAGATATAAATCTCATAGGGATCGGTATGAAATACCTACAATCAAAATCCCAACGGTCGAAATCTCAACAGCTTTTGACCGATGGTCAAAATCCTGACAAGGTCAAAATCCCGACATGGACAAAATACCGACATTTAAAATACCAACAAGGTCAAAATACAGACTTTTAAAATGATGACAAGTCAAAATGCCGACATGAGTTTTCATTGTTTTTTTGGTGTGTATGTTGACATAGGTTGACATGGACACCATATAAGTGTACCGCATCCCCCTGCATGGCTCGCTGCACTCACCATGCTTCGGGCACGGTGCCTTGCTGCGCTCGGCACACTATTATATTCCCCCACCAGGTCCACCGGGATGGTGAAGTGTGAACAAGTCGGTTTCAATGAAAAAATCATGAAAAATTCATGTCGGCATTTTGACCTGTCAACATTTTACATGTAGGTATTTTGACCTTTTCGGTATTTTAAATGTCGGTATTTTGTCCATGTCGGGATTTTAACCTTGTCGAGATTTTGACCGTCGATCAATTGCTGTTGGGATTTCGACCGTCGGGATTTTGATTGTCGGTAAATTGACTGCATCCCATCTCATAGCAGGTGTCTCTCCTGAATCTCTCACATTGAGATCAGCCAGAGTAAGGTGGTAGAACATCAGTGGCAATAATTATGATCAGATGATTTTTTTGGCAAGGGCAGTTAGAGTTTAATGTAAACTAAGCATATAAAACAAAATGTGGTTTTACTACAAGCATGGATAAAATAACAAATTAAAATCAGAAAACTGATAAGCAACAGAACAGAAGAAACGGTGAAGATTTTCTAGTAGGCATGGTTCACTTTTGCAACCTTAAGTTGTGTTGGCACATCCAATTGCAGGGTTTATCCATGCACGGGTCTATGAGTAAACAGTATCCATATAGTAGATGTGTAATGTGACACCATAGAAATGATTATCATCATTTATTTATAAGGCTCTGGACATTTATCTTATGGTATGCAGTCACTTTGCAAACATTCAGGATGTCAACATGGCTTGAATGTTTGAATTCAGAATTTTCACATGGTCAAAATATAAACATTCACAATGTTGACATAACACCCACAGCAACATTGTGAATGTCAACATGCAGTTCATATTAACATTCTGAAAGTCGTCATTCCGGATGACAACATTTTTTTACCACATCCCATCTTACAGATATGTCATACACAAATATATTCAGTAAAATATACAAATAATAGCAAAAAAATATTGAGCATAAAAAACAAGCATAATATCACCTACATGAGCTACCAATAACAGCACTGATACTGGTACAAATTTATGGAAACTTGCCAGTGGTGGCAACATTACTGTATTATTTAAATTCTGGATTGCCATGTACTATATGTACTTGTTTCAGGTATCAGGTAGGTCTAGCAATGGTTTAACATCACAGTTGATCAGAGAAAACTGTAACATAGCACATGTGAATTCCAACATAGGGGTCAATCCAATTAGCCGTGATGATCTCACGGGTGCAAGTCATCATGGTAGCGGCCCCACTTTATGACAGCTTGAATCTGAACAAAAATGCTCGCCACCCCGTGGAGGTCCGAGCAATTTTATGTGAATTGGGGCTGATTTCAGCATCCTTTGCGGCTAATTGGATCACCCCATAGTCGTGCCCAAAGTTACCCTGGTCACTACATCCCATTTGCAAATCCAAGATTTTTCCTACGCTGCCCCTCTTCACTGGAACAAGCTCCCTTGCTCTATTAGACTCTCCCTGACCTTGAAAAGCTTCAAACGGGCACTGAAAAATCACCTGTTCTGCAAAGTGTACCCTTCCGCATAACTTTGTCTTGAGGCTGCTCTCCCATTCTCATGCCTTGGCTATCTCTACCTCGCTTACTTCCTGACACCAGGCTACCTTCCGCTTGATTGTACCGCTCATGTCACCTGTCTGTCTCCCTCTCCCCCTAGATTGTAAGCTCATTAAAGCAGGGCCCTCTACCTCCTGTTCTCACAGCCCTCTTCTCTTGCACTTCAATTACAGCTCTCTCCTACTCAGTGATTGTCTATACCTGCATTTCCTCCTGCTCGAGACTGTTAATCTCTTCTAATGGCTGCCCGCCCTCGGTTGTATGCCGATTACTTCTTAGCTTCTTTACATCTCTGCTGTATTGTTTGCTGAGAACTGTGGTACTAATTGTTACCTGTGCTCTGTTTTAGTTTTCTGTGATGTTAAGTTCTGTATACCCTGTATTGTTCTAATGTGTGTTGTATGTATGGTGCTGCGAAATACTTGTGGCGCCTTAGAAAATAAATTGTAATAATAATATAATAAAGTCTTGTTTATTTGAATTCCATATGGTATAGATTTGCTAAACTTATGAGATCATTGTGATAACGAGGATTCATTTTGAGTAAAAGGGTTTGTGATATGACATTACATTTAGCAACTGTGTATGTATTTACCTTCATGACACACTTGTGCAAAACGTAATTTTCGCCTCACTCAGTTTAGTGGTCAATATGGTGGATTCTTGTTCTGACATGGTGTCTATCTGATCCTCTTTGTGCGGCTGTCTCAGTGTACCACTTGGCAGCATAGAAATGTATCTGTATTTAGATCTGTGTCATGTTGTCAAGAGGTTCCACTTTATTACATACGTTACATCACTTGGTAAAATCAGGCTCTTTCTGCTATCCTGAGAGATGGTACAATACGTGGCACAGTGGCACAGGTTTGGTGTGTATTATTATTTGTGTCCTCCTCTTCTTCTTTCCTTTATATGGCGTCACAATGGTTTTGCAGCTCCTAACAAAGGGGGTAATTCCAAGTTGATCGCAGCAGGATTTTTGATAGCAATTGGGCAAAACCATGTGCACTGCAGGGGAGGCAGATATAACATTTGCAGAGAGAGTTAGATTTGGGTGGGTTATTTTGTTTCTGTGCAGGGTAAATACTTGCTGCTTTATTTTTACACTGCAATTTAGATTGCAGATTGAACACACCCCACCCAAATCTAACTCTCTCTGCACATGTTATATCTGCCTCCCCTGCAGTGCACATGGGCCCTCATTCCGAGTTGTTCGCTCGGTATTTTTCATCGCATCGCAGTGAAAATCCGCTTAGTACGCATGCGCAATGTTCGCACTGCGACTGCGCCAAGTAACTTTACTATGATGAAAGTATTTTTACTCACGGCTTTTTCTTCGCTCCGGCGATCGTAATGTGATTGACAGGAAATGGGTGTTACTGGGCGGAAACACGGCGTTTCAGGGGCGTGTGGCTGAAAACGCTACCGTTTCCGGAAAAAACGCAGGAGTGGCCGGGGAAACGGTGGGAGTGCCTGGGCGAACGCTGGGTGTGTTTGTGACGTCAACCAGGAACGACAAGCACTGAAATGATCGCACAGGCAGAGTAAGTCTGGAGCTACTCTGAAACTGCTAAGTAGTTAGTAATCGCAATATTGCGAATACATCGGTCGCAATTTTAAGAAGCTAAGATTCACTCCCAGTAGGCGGCGGCTTAGCGTGTGTAACTCTGCTAAATTCGCCTTGCGACCGATCAACTCGGAATGAGGGCCATGGTTTTGCCCAATTGCTAACAAAAATCCTGCTGCGATCAACTTGGAATTACCCCCAAAGTACATTAACAAATGAGCACAAAAGAAAACAGTAACTTAAATTACAAGACATTGCAGGACAAATAGATGGTTTATAAACATTGATACAACAGTGGGCATAGTACTCTAATAAAAGCAGAGTGGTAGAAACTATTGGTTACGTGCAGTTGCAGGGAAGTACTGTATGGAGTAGATGATAGTAGGGATGTGCACTGGCCCAAATCGCGGATTTTGGGTTTTTGTTTGGATCTATATCTCCTTCGTGTTTTGGATCTGTATTTGTTTTGGATCTGGATATTTTTTTAATCATGAAAACAGCTGAAATCACTTAATCTAGGCCTGTCTTTGTTCCTACAGTATTATTAACCTCAATGACATTGATTTCCACTCATTTCCAATCAATTTTGACCACATCACAATATTCTTTTCATCCAGCATCAGATCTTGCAGGTTTCGAATTCCATATAAGGGAGCCGCATCCAGGATTGCATCCTTTGCCACAATGTCTGCAATAAAGTGGAAATATGTTGAATTAATACAAATATTAGTTATGTATATTGGCAAAAAAAACATTAACATGGTACTACATACCTTGCGTAAAGCTGGATGAAGAGGTACCTTCTCCAAGTCGAACATTACTTTCAGGAACTGATCCTACATTGAGGCTGAAAATAATCTGTACAGCATCTAAAAATATTACAGCATCTACAAATATATATTGTACAGTATATATTTTTCATAATTTGTACTGTGGTCAAAATTGCCTGGAAATGCCTGGAAATAATTGCTATTGAGGTTAATAATACTCTAATACGTTATGAACAAAAAAAAAGGGCCAAATCATGTGATTTTAGTCACAGTACTTATAAAAATAAAATAAAAATTGTATAGTACACTGGGGTACAGCACAAACAAAATCATTTTTATAATAACATTTTTAGTTTTTTTGTTTTTAGTTTTTATAATTTTAATTTTACTCTGGGGTAGAGCCCCTGAATGGATGCACATATCACCCCTTTCAGATACAGCAGACAGAGCACACCGCCTTGGACTGATACAGCAGAGCACCCCTTTCAGATACAGCAGACAGAGCACCCCTTTCAGATACAGAAGACAGATCACCACTTTCAGATACAGTAGGCAGAGCAACCTTTTTTTACCAGATACAGCAGACAGAGCACCCCTTTCAGATACAGCAGACATAGCACACCTTTCAGATACAGCAGACAGAGCACCCTGCCTGGACTGATACAGCAGAGCACACCTTTCAGATACAGCAGACAGAGCACCCTTTGCAGACCCAGTAGACAGAGCACCCCGCTTGGACTGATACAGCAGAGTACCCCTTTCAGATACAGCAGACAGAGCACCCCTTTACGATACAGCAGACAGAGTACCCCTTTCAGATATAGCAGACAGGTCACACCTTTCAGATACAGCAGACAGAGAACCCTACCTGGACTGATAGAACAGAGCACCCCTTTCAGATACAGCAGACAGAGCACCCCATTTTCAAATACAGCAGACAGATCACCCCTTTACGATACAGCAGACAGAGTACCCCTTTCAGATACAGCAGACAGGTCACCCCTTTCAGATACAGCAGACAGAGCACCCTGCCTGGACTGATAGAACAGAGCACCCCTTTCAGATACAGCAGACAGAGTACCCCTTTTTCAGATACAGCAGACAGAACACCCCTTTTTAAAATACAGCAGACAGATCACCCCTTTCAGATACAGCAGACAGAGTACCCTGCCTGGACGGATACAGCTAAGCACATCTTTCAGATACAGCAGACAGAGCACCCCTTTCAGATACAGCAGACAGAGCACCCCTTTCAGATACAGCAGACAAAGTACCACTTTTTCAGATACAGCAGACAAAACACCCCTTTTTCAAATACAGCAGACAGATCACCCCTTTCAGATACAGCATACAGTGCACCCCTTTCAGATAAGCAGACAGAGCACCCTGCCTGGACTGATACAGTAGAGCACCCATTTCAGATACAGCACACAGAGCACCCCTTTTTCAGCTACAGGAGACAGAGCACCCCTTTTTCAGATACAGCAGACAGAGCACCTGCCCCATGCCAGACTACACAGTACTGAAACGTACACGTCCATCCAGTACACTCTCCACAGCCGAAGTGAAGATGGCACCAATCACCAGGGACCTTTATATAATCCAAAACCTGCAAGAATTTGATAGCGGGATGATGACATTTTACCTCAATCTGGGATCCGAGTAAGATAGGAAGTCCTGACTCGGACTCGGATTGCAAAGTTCGGGTGGGTCAGTTCTCAGAGAACTGGACCCCTCATCTCTAGATGATAGCATACATAAGAAAGGCCAAAGCACATGAGGGGAGAGGGTACTTCTTGTGAGAGTTTATATTCTAAAGGGATTGGGTGAACAGATAGGGGTTTTAAAGATGGGGTAGACAGTGAGCATGGAACAGGGGTTTAGGATGAGAGACATCTCGGTTTGATCAAGAAGTGGGTTTTGAGAGCCCATGTGAAATTTTGTAGAGAGCTGGAGAGTCTCGTAGGAAGAGGTAGAGAATTCCAGATGTAGGGAGCAGCATGGGCAAAATTTGGAAGCAGGAATGGGAGGAAGCAATCAGCTGGCAGGTGAGGTGGCATTCATTGGAGTGAACAGGGAGAGCAGGAGTGTGAAGCGAGATGAGTCAGAGATGTAAATTGGACAGAATTGGGTGAGGGCTTTGTAAGTGAGTGTGAGAAGCTAGAATTGGGTTCTAGATGGAAGGAGAATCCAGTATAGGACTCGTAGGACAGGGGTAGCAGATGCAGTACATTCGGAGAGGAAGATGAGCCAGGCAGCAGCATGGAGGACAGGTTGGAGTGGAGAGAGGTGGTTGTCAGGGAGGCCAGTTAGTAGGAGGTTAGAGTAGTCCAATCTGGAGATGACCAGTGAGTGTATGAGAGTCCTAGTAGCATCCCGGTGATCCTGGAAATATTTTTGAGATGGCAGGACTGCAAAAAGTACTGAATTTGGGGTTTGAAGGAGAGGGTGGAGTCAAAGATAACTCCAATACAATGCACTTCTGGTTAGAAGAGAGGGTTGTACCGGGGTGTAGCCAGAACTTTGTGGGCCCCATAGCAACATTTTGAAGGGCCCCCTGTCCCAATGCTTCTAGAGAGACACTTCTCTGCAGCAGTTGTTAATTTTATGCCCTATAGTAGTGCCCTAATTCATTTTATGAACCATAGTAGAGCCTTATGTAATGTTATATACTGAACTATGGTGTATTTTCTACAGTGCATTGCTGTTATTAATCTGTTATCTGGCACATTATCATGCATGCAGCAGCTTAATTTACTGTATATATTTATGAAGGGGCCCAGACGTTGCACTCTCTAATGGTTAGTCAAACCAATGAGGTGGCAGGCCACACCCCCTATGCAGACTGGCCACACCCCTAACATGGGCCCCTACTACTGCATTCCCCTGGTGGGCCCTACATGCTGCAGTCCAACACTGGTTATGCCCCATAGTAGTGCCCTAGTTGCTTTTATGAATTGCAGTAGTGCTTAAGTTCACCCGACAGTATATCACATTTCAGAGCTGCCAGTACACATTATGCTGCACAGTACCCCCAATTCACATTATGATATATAGTGCCCCTGGTTCATATTGTGCCTCATTACAGTTCCCCAGTTCATATTATATAACATTAAAATACCATCTAGTTCATTTTATACCACACTACAATGAGCAGGTCCAGAGGCATACCTAGATATATTGTAGGCCCCAAGGAAAAAGTTTGAAAGGACCCCTATGTACCACTAATGGTGAGAAATGTATATAACACATGTAACTTTTACAGATAAGGTGGGCCCCCCTCTCAGCTCTGGGCCCCATAGCAGCTGCACTGCCTGCACCTATGGTAGCTACGCCATTGCATTGTACCATCAATAGATAATGAAATTGTGGGAAGTGAGGCTATGCGGGAGGGTGAGAAGATGATCAGCTCAGTCTTAGACATATTTACTTTAAGAAAACACTGGTACATCCAGGAAAGATTAGTAGAGAGACAATTGGAGATACAAGTGAGGAGAGAGGGGGAGAGGTCAGGGTAGGAAAGATAGATCTGTATATCATCAGTGTAGAGATCTTCATTGGGCTGTAATGGAGTCTAAGATTACTGGAGGTGTGGGATGCCAGCTGATCTCCAATGTTTTTTTAAAGGGGCAATCACTTAAAAGGCAAAAAAGTGCCAAATGATTACATTCCACTGGCTAATTGATGGCAAAAGAGCTGATGAGCTTACCTAAAGAAGATGTATTAAGAGAGAACTGAGTAGGTCCCAGAACAGAAACTTGGGGTTCACCAATTGTTAGTGAAAGTGTGTGTGTTTGGGGAAGGGGGGAGGGCAGAGTCATGAGAGGAGATAGAAGGAACAGTTATTAGGTAGGAGGACATCCAGGAGTAGGCAGTAGCATGTAGACCAAGTGAGTAAAGAATTTTCAGGAAAGGGTGGTCCACAGTGTCAAAAGCAGCAGAGAGGTCACAGAGAATGAGTAGAGAGTAGTGGCTCTTGGATTTGGCAGCAAGGAGGTCATTTCTGATTTTCATGAGGGCAGTTTCAGTGGAGTGGATGGAAACCAGACTGAAATGGGTCAAACAGGGAATGTGAGGAAAGAAAGGCAGTAAGGTCATTGTGAACAAGGAGCTGAAGGATCGGTAGCTGGAGAGTGTTAGGATCAAGGGGAGGTTTTTCAAATATGGCGTAGACAAGGGGGCACTTGAATGCACAGGGGATAATGCCTGATTAGAGGAAGAGATTAAGGAGGTGGGCAAGATGGGAACATGCAGAAGGAGAGTAATAGCAGAAGAGGTGGGAAGGGATAGGGTCAAGGAGGGAGGTGGAAGGGGGAGATGCTGATTACGGGCTTGTTCACTCCCGTAATCCCGCAACACAAAGCAGCAGGTGCAGTGACTTCACATACACCTGACCCTTGAATGACCGCGGGACCAATGCCTACTAATGGCTAAAGGCGGTAATTGTATTACAATTCTGTTGGGTTTTTTTTAATATATGTTTGACAATTCAAGTAACATATAATCAACCCGCACTAAAGAATTTCTAGTAACTCTCTGGTTATATCCTCTACGAGTGCGTGTATGCTATATACCTTAGGGATATCTAAAAATAAATATTCTATGTGCCATATCATTTACAACCCTTTGAGCAACAAGGAGTGAATGAGCCGTACTCTATATACGGTGGTTTAGTTGATACATTTTGTACTCTCAGTGTAACAAATCACTACAGAGATAGAGTTATTTGTATCCATATCTACTTGATATCAATATTGTTCTACAATACTCTCTTCTAGGATAAAGTGACTATTAGCTGGTGCCAATATATGCATGGATGCTATATGCCTTAGGGAAGCCAATAAATTAATGTGTGTCGTGCTGCACCATTTAGCACCCTTTGGAGCAGCAAGGAGTTAAGTAAGCTACTTCTCTCTGCATTATGGCTAAATGATCTGATTTTCTCTATACTACAGTTTAACCGTTACATTGTTTGCACTCAGTGTATTACGTGCTACAGAGGAAGAGACATACATATACATTTCTATTTTTTAGCAACAGTGTCTTAAACAATAATTATTTTCTCCTATATGAAGATCATCTGTTACTAATACCTAAGACAGCTGTTTTGCTATCTTACTGTGTGCCTACATATTCCCAAATAGTTGTTTTTTTCTCTATGGTTCTTCTCTTTTTCTGGACTCTCATTGGTGATTCAGTAACTACTATCACTTGCGGCAGTTTTCCAACTGGCAGGTGTGTTACTGTCTAATGCCAACATCAGATCCATCTATCCTAACTCTATCAATTCATGAACTCTAATCAGTGATTCAGGAGATACATCTACAGAGACGTAGAATGACCTACTACCATACCACAGTGCAGATGCCCAATCCCGTTTGATCTTGTAAGCTCTTAAGTGAAGGGCCGGACCAGTACCTGGTGGGCGACCCCCAGGGAAGACCCGGTGTAGTAGGTTCAGGTTGAATCACAACCACTCCCGTCTAACGTTGACAGCAGATTCACTACTTTCTCTTCACCATCGCTATCCCTTGGCAGTGGAAAGTGACATACCAATGTAATTATCATTTTGGGCCTCATCCAAAGCGACCATTGTTTTTATGACTTGATACCCCTTAGTAGAAAGGTGTTTAGGCCCTTTTAATTTCAAGTGCTGGGTAGGTTTATAAATGGACAGTATTGATACTTATGGTGCATGATGCTCAGTTCAATTTAGGACTTCTTATCTTTGGACTTTCCCACCCCTGCTGCATATTATCCAATTACGGAGTAATAAGTGATAATTATTCAGAGGGCAACAAGCTCTCTTTGAATACGGTAACATCAATGTGTGTGTTTACTGAAAAGAATCTTTCTTTTTAAGCAAATATTTATCTTTTGTATTCTAGGGGAAATAAACATTTTAGATATCAATATTAAATGTTATGCTTTAACAAATCTTTTTCCAAAAACATAATTTTTTTCTTTCAGTGTGCCACAAAGGGTCTTTTTCTTCTCTCTCTTGTGAGTACACAGATAACAGGTTTTATATGTGATCTATGGAAGTGCCGTGCAATTATAGGGAGGTATTGTTACTGTTGCAGCATTCTATAAGCTGGCATTTCTAGTGAAATAATGTCTGAAAATCAGCCGTACAAACGCTACCTACAATATCCTCTCTTTATCCATTAATACAGGATATTCAGGTCAAAATAATAACATTTGTTGCACTGAATTGGAGGAGTATACAATAAGTTGGGTCAGACAAACCCAGTAAGGTCAAGAATGTAATTCTACAATGACTTTTCACATGTACCACTGGTGCCCTTGGTCCACTGTAGTTTATTTTCATTAATTGGCTAGAATAAAAGAATGAACAGTTGGTCCTTGAAATGTCAAACATAAATTGGATGATTTGATGCTGCCTTGATTGAATTTGAGTTCAGTTATATGATATGCTGGCTGATTATGGAAGGTCAGATGGCAGTATAGTTACTCTTCAGTACACAGATAATCAACATGTACTCCAAGTGCTCTAGTGTGTTTTTTTATGCATTGGTGTATTTAAAGCAAAACATTACTGTTTAGAAACGGAAAACATTCTCAAGTGTAGAATTATTGCTTGCATGTAGTGCTGATGTATGTTTACTTTGGAAACAGAGGGGCTGATTCAGAGATGCACATAGTGTTGATGTCACAAGCAAGCGGCTAATATTTTCTGCCTGCACATGCATCTGAGTCACATTGCGCATGCGTCCTGATGGTTACCGCTGAGACACAGATTGAAATTGTACACATAGAGATGGAAATTTGGTGGGCATTTCTGGAAGGTAACGTGGGTGACTAGCCAGATGTAGGAGCAGTTAAGCTAACACAGGTGGCCATTTTCAGACAGCAATATTGCTCCATTCCATAGGGCTGGTGAAATCTTCGATGTTGTGACTGATGGTGCAACTATGGTGCATCTACTATATGTCAGAATAGAGCTGCTGCCAGTGGGCTGAGAACTGGTCATGGCATTTACACAAAGACACAGCCAAGGTGGCGTCTGTTTGCACCTCTGAATCAGGCCCATAATCTAAATATATGTTTCCAATCTATGATCATTTTAAATATAGCACTTGATTTTTTTGTAAAGTATACAATATATACTTTATATTTAAAAAAAAAAAATGTTGACATCAGATACTATATGCATTTTCTGTATAAGAAGAAGTAGTAACACAAAGTATCTTGGTTAGCTGGTCAAGAAAACAGTAGAACGCAGTATTTTGCTATTAAGCAGTTTAAAGTAAGGAACCTCTCAGACATCAAGCAGATTTTACAGTAAGTAATATAAGGATATTCTTTTAATACCAGCACTTCCGCCTCAGCGAATACGGTCTAGCATTTCTTAATCATCACTAGCACAAATAGCAGCATGCACATGTATAGAAAAGAATGATTTAATGCAGTGGTCCTCAACTCCAGTCCACAAGTACCAGCAATAGGTCATGGTTTGTAGATTTCTCTAGTAATACACAGGTGAATTCCTCTATTTTGCTGGGTCAGTAATTAGCCCACCTGTTTCCACAAATGTAATTCCTGAAAAATAGACTTCTTGCAAAATCCTATGGATTGAGTGTGAGAAATGCTGAATTAATGTAATTGTACATTATCATTTGATCATTCTTATTATCAGGGGTAGAACTGTTGATCATTGGGCACCATAGAAAAATGCGGGTATGGGCTGGTCAATGTAATTCTAGCTGCGGTTGTTCAGAAAAAAATTCCCTCCAGGGCTGGCTCTGGACAAAGACAACCTAATATTGCTTAGGTTGACCTAGCTCCAGAGATGGTTCCCAGGTGTGGCTGGGCAGAGGCCGCTACAGGAACAGCATTATTGAGATATGTCCCAACGGAGGACACATCTGCAGCTACTCCTGAGGAAGCCGCCGATTGTAAATGCGGGGAAACGCATTGAGACTGTTTCTGCACGGATCCGGTACCTATCACACTTAATGGGACATTAAACGAGCGGACCTCTGGTGCGGCGGGACCCCGAGAAGGAAGCTAATCCAGCACCAGTTGCAGGTGCATGGGGGAGACCACTATACAGTAAGCCGACAGAGGTGTCTAGTGCCCAGAATAGAGTGAATTTACTTTCATGCCGAATGGCTATATGCTCAGTTATGGGTGTCTGTTGATGCACAACAACTTCAGTATATAAGAGAAGCACTGACTGTAATTACAATATATTAATTGCAATTCCTAGCATGGATACTGCTGGCTATTTCAACGACTAACATTCAGTTATGCATGTGATAAAATCTTACTAACAGCTGTGGATAGAGCCTTGATTTAAAAGTGTTGTTGACTGCCAATTAATTTTGAGTTCACTGAGGACTGTGTCTTTTGAGAAATGGACGGCTATGGAGCCAAATATGACCATCATTAAAGACTCATACCAATCAATTGCTAATATATTTCACCGGTATTCCATCAGTATTATTAAGGACTCATACTAACCAATTGCTAATATATTCTATCAGTGATTTACTAATTACTAATTGATTGTTCCACTAACATCCCTTGGAACTGAGATAATTTGATGGTATTGGATACCAATAGCTTAGGCTTGTATGTTATGAATTGATCACCGAGGGTACTTGGTGTTTTATTAATTTTAACACCGGCCGTGTGTATGTATTGTATGTTATATGTATATATTGTTTATATTAGTGATGAGCGAGGTTCGGTTTTACTCGGTTTTACTCGGTTTTACTCGGTTCTCAAAACGGCATCTTATTGGCTATCCAAAACACGTGACATCCGTGAGCCAATAAGATGCCGTTTTGAGAACCGAGTAAAACCGAGTAAAACCGAATCCGCTCATCA